>NC_132895.1:6451229-6713729 GCF_030463535.1 Salminus brasiliensis | reverse complement strand
CATATCTAGCTCTAGAACTGGTTAGCCAATTAACAGAGACCAACAGTGACCTGGAGGCACTTAACTAATGACTATTGTGGAAACAAATCAACGTATGTGAGTTTTTTTGAAAATTCACCTTTAGCTTAAGCATTAAAAACACAAAATTATCTGTTCAAAGAAATTTACGTTATAATAAGTCCTAATAAAAAGAATTCCCATTTACCAAATCCATCCGAACTCAAATGATTGACACAGCCTTCTCCAGTTAGAAATTAGTGATCGAGACATTATTGATTTAACAGGTCTTCTGAGATTTATTTATTTTTTTAAAGAATTCTGAGGCTTGGTATCAAACCCTACATTTTATGATACCTTTGCAAAACATGCCCATTCCCGAAAATGCTATTGTCTTCAACTGCAATCTGGCGAAGGACACAGTGTCCCTTCACCAAGATTGCTACTTTCATTGAACTTTGTTACTGGAAAATTAAAACATGTCTACTTCTGTGATCTTGCCTCCTGCGGGGCTTTTGGTAGGAATGGCTGAGCTTTCTTCTGGGTTATCTGTCGGGAGAGATAAAGGTTTAAGCTTTCAATTTAGGGTTGATGGATTTTTGTTTAGGGATAATTTATCAAGAGTACTTACTTGCCGGTAATGCATATGGAGAGAAATGACATGTCTGTATGAAGATGTCGATCATATTGTGTGAGGATTTTAAATTTACCGCCCTGACCATGGCATCACCGCAGCAGCACATCAGCAGCAGAGCTACAGTGCACCACCAGGCTAGACTAGAGCGCACTGGCGAAAGCGGAAAAAGCGTGTAAAAACTGAGTTTGTTGTGTCAGTTATTATGATTATTTTTATTCAAATGTGTTTTCGACCAAAGGTTGAAAAGAACCAACTGCAATAGCTCAATTTTAGATGTTGTTTTTATTTACGTCTTGACCTTCTCCTCCAGCTCCCTCTTTAATGTTATTCTTTGATGCCTTCTCTATGAGTTTACCGCTAATTCTGCATGATGTATGTATATATATTCATTTTTATACCACAATCACACATCACATCTAGAATATCAAGTTTCACACTAGTACATACGACCTCACTCGTTGATCGAATGCAGTTTACAATGGTTTAAAACGACATGATCCAATTTTTATTACGTTCGAACCTTAACGAGAGGAGCTCTGCTGAACGACGCAAAGACACACCTGCTAAACCCTTGATTCATCTAGAATTCAGAGTTATGGAGTGTAATTTATCAATTCTTACAAAGGTATATTTCCCTTCCTTGAACTGCCAAGCAACGTGCCATGACCCGATGGAGCGGAAAAGTGTATGAAAGGTGTGCTTGTTGCCAGTTAATATTATGATTATTTTTATTATTATTATTAGAAAGTGTTTTCGACCACAGGTGAAACTGTAAGTACTGCAACAGTTCGGGTTTGGCTGTTTTTTTTTCTATTTACAACTTGTTCTTCTCTTCCAGCTTCCTGATTATTCTTTTATTCATTTTTACCTTCTAGCAGAGTTCCCGCATCATTCTGCTTCATATATGCATATTTTCTCATTTTTATACAACACTCCAGCGAACTTCCCAGCGTGAGTTCAGAGACTGCTGTGCTTTAGTCTTTGTGGAATCGTGGCTTAGCGACAACATTCCAGACAGCGCCCTTCAGCTAGACGGGCTAGCCTCGTTCAGTCCGGGAAGACCCGCGGTGGAGGCGTGTGTGTTTACATCAACGCTGTGACTGTCGCTAAGCACTGCTCTCCGCTGGTGGAGTTCATCATAGTCAAGTGCAGACCTTTTTATTTAGTACGGGAGTTCTCCGCCGTGCTGATAGCCGCCGTGTACATACCACCTAGCGCTAGTTCTAATGCTAAGGAGGCACTATGGAAACTGCACAGGGCCATCAGCGATCTGCAGACCAAACATCCAGATGGACTGTTCATTGTCGCCGCAGATTTCAACCACGCTAATCTCCAGTCAGTTCCATCAACATGTGGACTTTGTGTAAACAAGGTCCAGCGCGTTCGCTCCTCTCGTTGCAAACATCCCCAGCGTGTACCGGACGGAGCCCCGCCCCCACCTCGCGTTCTCGGACCACATGTCTGTGTGGCTGACTCCAGCATACACACCTCTCATCAGATGCTCCAGACCAGTTCAGAAGCAGGTGAAAACCTGGCAGGCAGGAGCCATCTCTGCCCTTCAGGACTGTTTTGAGTGCACTGCATGGGACAGGTTCAGGGAGGCTGCGACTGAAGGCGACTCTGTTAACTTGGAGGAGTACACAGCATCAGTCACTGGCTACATCAGCAAGTGTATTGATGTCACTGTCTCCAAGACCATCACCACACGCCCAAACCAGAAGCCGTGGATGACTTCTAAGGTGCGTGCGCTACTGAGGACCCGCAACTCGGCCTTCAGAGTGGGTGACAAGGCGGCCCTGAGGAAAGCAAGAGCCAATTTGTCACGAGCCATCCGAGAGGCAAAGAGAATCCACACGCCCAGAGAATCCACAGCCACTTCAAGGACACGGGTGACACGCAGCACATGTGGCAGGGCATGCAGGCAATCACAAACTACAGGACAATGCCACCGTCCTGTGACAGTGATGCCTTCCTCCCTGATGCCCTGAACAACTTCTATGCACGGTTTGAGGCACAAAACAACATGTCTGTGAGGAAGACCACGCCCAAGCCGGACGAGCAGGTGTTGTGCCTGACTGCAGTGGATGTGAGGAAAACTCTGTGCAACCCACACCCTGAGTCAACCCACGGAAAGCTGCAGAACCAGACAACATCCCCGGCAGAGTGTTCAGAGAGTTTGCAGACCAGTTGACAGATGTTCTCACCGACATCTTCAACGTCTCCCTGTGCAGCTCCACTGTCCCAACGTGCCTCAAGACCACCACTGTCGTCCACGTGCCAAAGAAGTCCACAGTGTCCTCCCTCAATGACTACCGTCCTGTTCCTCCCATGCCCATCATCATGAAATGCTTCGAGAGGCTAGTCATGAGGAACATCAAGACCCAACTGCCCTCTTCATTGGACCCCCTGCAATTTGCATATCGTCCCAAGCGCTCCACGGACGATGCCATCACCACCACCCTTCATCTCTCCCTTACCCACCTGGAGAAGAAGGACACCTACGTTAGAATGCTGTTCATAGACTTCAGTTCAACACCATCATCCCACAGAATCTCACCAGGAAGTTAAGTTTGCTGGGCCTCAACACCCCCCTCTGCAACTGGATCCTGGACTTCCTGACGGGGAGGTCCCAGTTAGTCCGGTTCGGGGACAGCATCTCCAGCACCATTACAATGATCACTGGGGCACCCCAGGGCAGTGTTCTGAATCCTCTGCTGTTTACCCTGCTGACTCATGACTGTGTTGCGAAACACAGTTCTAACAGCATCATAAAGTTTGCCGATGAATCAGAATCTCTTTATTTCACTAAGTACGTTACACATACAATGAATTTGTCTTGGTGAGAGCAACACATATGACAAGTAACAAAAACACAGAACACAGATTATTTACAGTATTAGACTAAAGGAAAATTACACTAAACAATAAATAGGATAGGGGATCAATTAAAAAAGTAAAAAGTATACAACTGTATACACAGTGATACAACTGTGCTGGGTCTTATCAGCAAAGGCGACGAGTCAGCATACAGAGAGGAGGTGCAGCAGCTGACAGACTGGTGTACAGTCAACAACCTTCCCTGTAATGTAGACAAGACCAAGGAAATGGTTGTTGACTTCAGGAAAACAAGACACGCCCACTCTCTGCTCAGCATCAACGGCTCCTCTGTGGAGATCGTAAAGAGCACCAAGTTCCTTGGTGTCCACTTAGCGGAGAATCTCACCTGGTCCCTGAACACCAGCTCTACAGCCAAGAAAGCCCAGCAGCGTCTCTACTTCCTCTGGAAGCTGAGAGAGGCCTGTCTCCCTCCACCCATCCTCACCCTCCTCTATTAAGGGACTATAGAGAGCATCCTGAGCAGCTGCATCACTGCCTGGTTTGGGACCTGCACAGCCTCTGACCGCAAGACCCTCCAACGCATTGTGAGGACAGCTGAGAGGATCATCGGAGTCTCTCTCCCCTCCGTCATGGACATTTACACTGCCCGCTGCATCCGCAAAGCAACCAGCATTGTGGATGACTCCACCCACCCTTCACACAGACTGTTCTCCCCCCTGCCATCAGGAAGAAGGTACCGCAGCATCCGGTCCAACACGACCAGCCTCTGTAATAGACTTCTCAACTCAACTTCTGAACTGATGTCTTTTCTGTTACATGCACACACACACTCTCACTCTCTCCAACCATTTACCCCAGATAAAATGGGAAGCATTTTTGCACAAAGCATTTGCACAAATAACTTTACTACCTCACTGGACTCAATATTTATTACACATTGCATAATTTGCACACTACCACCAATTATTTATTATTCTCTGTCTGTACTGTGTTGTGTTGTCTGTCCGCACTTGTGTTATGTATTCACTGTGTCTATGTTGCACCATGGTCCTGGAGGAACTTTGTTTCGTTTCACTGTGTACTCTGTATGTAGTTGAAATGACAATAAAACCCACTTGACTTGACTTGAATTACACATTACATCTGGTAAAGAGTTTCCCACTTGTAACTAGGACCTCAGTGGTTGGTCGAATATTATTTACAATTGTTTTAAACGACATATTTCCCCTTTTTAAACACCCTAGCCACGTAACATGACCCAACGGAGCGGAAACAGCTTGTAAAAGGTGAGAATGTTTTCATTTATTATTATGATTATTTTTATTATTATTAAAATGTGTTTTTGACCACATGTTGAAATGAACCAACTGCAATAGCTAGGTTTTAGGTGTTATTTATTTACATCTTGATCTTCTCCTCCAGCTCCCTCTTTAATGTGTTATTCTTTGATACCTTCTCTATGAGTTTACCGCTAATTCTGCATGATTTATTTATATATATATATATATATATATATATATATATATATATATATATATATATATATATATATATATTCATTTTTATACCACAATTACACATCACATCTAGAATATCGAGTTTCCCACTAGTACATACGACCTCACTCGCTGATCGAAAGAAGTTTACAATGGTTTAAAACGAAATATTCCAATTTTTATTACGTTCGAACCGAGCCGCGGTCCACAGGCTTCTAGTTCAAGGACTTTTATGTTCACGGCCATTTATGTACAACGCCATGTTTGTTCAAGTGTGTCATTTACGTTCATTGCATGTTTTGAGTTAGGTCACTTGAGAGCTGGGTTTTGAAGGGAGCTAACACGGACATTCTCGTTGCCGAGAATTGTACTTGTTACGCCAAGCTGTATGTTGGCGTCGCTGTTCCAGAGATTCTAGGTCTGTTTATGGTGTTCTCTAGAGTACGCTCTGTAAGAGCCGATTCACCTTCAGCAGGAGTTCGCTTCTTGGTTGACAGGTTGGTTGCCTGGAGGATTCGGCGACCGATTCCCTAGTGTTCGAGTCAAGTAAGTTTAGTTGCGCCTGACGAGCGCGGTGTCCCGTTTTAGTTTCACTTGCCCTGCCGGTGACGTTTGGGTCTAGCATTATCTTCCCTATCTCGCCTGGCTTCCCTGGCTACTAACCAGCCTCGGGTGGCTTTTAAGTTTGCCCATGTTGCGTTGTCACGTTTGTTCTGTTTAGTCAGTACTCCATGCGTTATTGCTGCACTCTTGTGTTTTCCCCTGTTTTGTTTGAATAAATCTTGCATCGCACCGTCCCTGTGAGTGTTCACCCGTCATTGTCTAGCCTAGCCAGCATGACACTTCTCCTCCAGCTTCCTGATTATTCTTTTATTCATTCTCGCTGAGTTCCCGCATCATTCTGCTTCATATATGCATATTTTCTCATTTTTATACCACAATTACACATTACATCTGGTAAAGTCGTGTTTCATCTTTAATCCAGGGTTTCCCACTTGTAACTAGGACCTTATTGGTTGATCGAATATTATTTACAATTGTTTTTAACGACTTATTTCCTTTTTTAAACATCCTAGCTACGCCCCATGACCCAACGGAGCGAAAACAGCGTGTAAAAGGTGAGATTGTTTTCAGTTGTTGTTATGATTATTTTTATTATTTTTAAAATGTGTTTTCGACCACAGGTTGAAATGAACCAACTGCAATAGCTAGGTTTTAGGTGTTATTTATTTAAATCTTGACCTTCTCTTCCAGCTCCCTCTTTAATGTGTTATTCTTTGATTTCGTCTCTGAGTTTAGCGCTACTTCTGCATGATTCATCTATAATTCCGAGTTATCCCCGTGTAAATACGACATCAGTGACTGATCAGTGTAATTTAACAATTCTTACAAAGGTATATTTCCCTTCTTTGAACTGCCAAGCAACGTGCCATGACCCAACGGAGCGGGAAAGTGTATGAAAGGTGTGATTGTTGCCAGTTAATATTATGATTATTTTTTATTATTACTCAAATGTGTTTTTGACAACAGGTTGAAATGAACCAACTGCAATAGCTCAAATATAGATGTTATTTATTTTCATCTTGACCTTCTCCTCCTGCTCCCTCTTTAATGTGTTATTTTTTAATGCCTTCTCTATGAGTTTACCTCTAATTCTGCACGATGTATGTTTATGTATACATTTTTATACCACCAATACACATCACATTTAGAATTTCGAGTTTCCCACTAGTACATACGACCTCACTCGCTGATCGACTGCAGTTTACAAAGGTTTAAAACGAAATTATCCAGTTTTTTTAACGTTCGAACCGTAACGAGAGGAGTTTCACGTAACGACTCAAAGACACACCTGCTAAACCCTTGATTCATCTATAATTCCGAGTTATCCCCTGTAAATACCACATCACTGACTGATGGAGTGTAATTTAACAATTCTTACAAAGGTATATTTCCCTTCTTTGAACTGCCAAGCAACGTGCCATGACCCAACGGAGCGGGAAAGTGTATGAAAGGTGTGATTGTTGCCAGTTAATATTATTATTATTATTATTATTATTATTACTACTACTACTAGAAAGTGTTTTCGACCACATGTGAAACTGTAAGTACTCCAACTGTTCGATTTTGGTTGTTTTCTATTTACATCTTGTCCTTCTTGTCAGATCCGTGTCGCCGTGCCCGCCCGAGGGGCGATCCCGACCCGCGCTCCACAGGCTTCAAGTTCAAGGACTTTTATGTTCACAGCCATTTATGTACAACGCCATGTTTGTTCAAGTGTGTCATTTACGTTCATTGCATGTTTTGAGTTAGGTCACTTGAGAGCTGGGTTTTGAAGGGAGCTAACACGGACATTCTCGTTGCCGAGAATTGTACTTGTTACGCCAAGCTGTATGTTGGCGTCGCTGTTCCAGAGATTCTAGGTCTGTTTATGGTGTTCTCTAGAGTACGCTCTGTAAGAGCCGATTCACCTTCAGCAGGAGTTCGCTTCTTGGTTGACAGGTTGGTTGCCTGGAGGATTCGGCGACCGATTCCCTAGTGTTCGAGTCAAGTAAGTTTAGTTGCGCCTGACGAGCGCGGTGTCCCGTTTTAGTTTCACTGGCCCTGCCGGTGACGTTTGGGTCTAGCATTATCTTCCCTATCTCGCCTGGCTTCCCTGGCTACTAACCAGCCTCGGGTGGCTTCCAAGTTTGCCCATGTTGCGTTGTCACGTTTGTTCTGTTTAGTCAGTACTCCATGCGCTATTGCTGCACTCTTGTGTTTTCCCCTGTTTTGTTTGAATAAACTCTTGCATCGCACCGTCCCTGTGAGTGTTCACCCGTCATTGTCTAGCCTAGCCAGCATGACACTTCTCCTCCAGCTTCCTGATTATTCTTTTATTCATTCTCGCTGAGTTCCCGCATCATTCTGCTTCAACTATGCATATTTTCTCATTTTTATACCACAATTACATGTGGTAAAATGTAAAGCTTTTTAAAATGATTTTGTATGTGTTTTTTCTTAATGAAATAACCAGCAAACAACTGTTAGACCCTTCAAACTCTGGTCTATGGGCATAGCGAGTTAAACCTTATCTTTGCATGAAATCTCTCTCTCTCTCTCTCTCTCTCCCTCTCCCTCTCCCTCTCCCTCTCCCTCTCCCTCCCTCTCTCTCCCTCCCTCTCTCTCTCTTTCTCTCTCTCTCTTCATCAGACACCGTGAAAACTAGAACATAAAAACCTTGTTCAAGACATGCATTGTATAACACACAATTACACCGTGTGTAGGATGAGATTGTTTTAAGGGTTGCACGTTTATGCCGCCACATTAGTTCTGACACAATCCCATTCCAGTTACATGACCCTATACGGACCCATAAAATAATGTTGCACAAAATCCTATATTTTAAATAAATACCTTTCAAAGTTTTATTTCTGTTTTTTAAACACCCTTTTAGTAACTGTAATGACCTTAAGACATTTAGTTAATCTTTTCATTTTTTCTTTCTTTCTAGTATTTAAAGATTTGTTGTTGCTTATTAGATTAAAGTTAAAAAGTTAATAGATAAGTTTAAGCCTTTCTTTGTCAAATTAATTTAGGTGCCTCATGTGCGGTGAGGTCACTTTCTGTTTGGACTTCTGCGGTTTCTGGGGGTTTTGCGGCCAAACAAAACGAGGCAGACATGTGAATGTTCTGGAACTTATCTCCTAGTATCTGGAAGCGTCAAAGAGGCAATATCGTAGGTTCATCTAGCGTTAAAACATATTACAGTTCATATATTAGCAGTTGTGATATTAAAACGATTTTTGTTAAGTTAGTTAGTTTCTATTTTCTTGTGTTTTCAGTTGTGTATCAGCTAATATATATTAGTAGCCATGGTAACTTCTACCTACTGTTCAGAACAGCAAATGTTTACAACTAAGCACAATGTATAATTGTTTATTTACAGTTTTCACCTGCACGCTAATGAGGAAGAGTGACAGTAAATGGTCAACCTTACTATGTCTTCATTGGATGGTTTAGCTTGTTGTTTAGTCAATTTCCACACACTGCACGAGAACACTACAGTAACTGTATAAACTGAAACTACTTTAAATTTATGAATCAACACCCAACATATAGAATTGAGAGTTTGTATTTTTTTTATATCCTCATTGTCAGGAGCCATCATCAGATCCAAAACATGCATTTAAATCTGATGCGGGCAGCTACAGGAAGCCAGTGAAGAGAACGCAGCAGTGGAGTGACATGGCTGAATTTAGGAACGTTGAAGACGACCCGTGCAGTTGCATTCTGGATAAGTTGCAGGGGCCTGATGGTGCGTAAAGGGAGACCAGCCAGTCTCTAGAGAGGAAGGGTAAAATTCTCTGAATGTTGTACAGGAGAAATCTGCATGATCGAGTTACGTTTGCAACATGACTTGAGAACGATAACTGTTCATCCATGACCATACCCAACGGGGCGGAAACAGCGTGTAAAAGGTGAGATTGTTTTCAGTTATTATTATGATTATTTTGATTATTTTTAAAATGTTTTCGATCACATTTTGAAAGAAACCAACGCCAATAGCTCACTTTTAGGTGTTTTTTTTCCATTTACATCTTGTCTTTCTTCTCCAGCTTCCTGATTATTTTATTCATTTCTACCTTCTAGCAGAGTTCCCGCATCATTCTGCTTCATATATGCATATTTTCTCATTTTTATACAACACTCCAGCGAACTTCCCAGCGTGAGTTCAGAGACTGCTGTGCTTTAGTCTTTGTGGAATCGTGGCTTAGCGACAACATTCCAGACAGCGCCCTTCAGCTAGACGGGCTAGCCTCGTTCAGTCCGGGAAGACCCGCGGTGGAGGCGTGTGTGTTTACATCAACGCTGTGACTGTCGCTAAGCACTGCTCTCCGCTGGTGGAGTTCATCATAGTCAAGTGCAGACCTTTTTATTTAGTACGGGAGTTCTCCGCCGTGCTGATAGCCGCCGTGTACATACCACCTAGCGCTAGTGCTAATGCTAAGGAGGCACTATGGAAACTGCACGGGGGCATCAGCGATCTGCAGACCAAACATCCAGACGGACTGTTCATTGTCGCCGCAGATTTCAACCACGCTAATCTCCAGTCAGTTCCATCAACATGTGGACTTTGTGTAAACAAGGTCCAGCGCGTTCGCTCCTCTCGTTGCAAACATCCCCAGCGTGTACCGGACGGAGCCCCGCCCCCACCTCGCGTTCTCGGACCACATGTCTGTGTGGCTGACTCCAGCATACACACCTCTCATCAGACGCTCCAGACCAGTTCAGAAGCAGGTGAAAACCTGGCAGGCAGGAGCCATCTCTGCCCTTCAGGACTGTTTTGAGTGCACTGCATGGGACAGGTTCAGGGAGGCTGCGACTGAAGGCGACTCTGTTAACTTGGAGGAGTACACAGCATCAGTCACTGGCTACATCAGCAAGTGTATTGATGATGTCACTGTCTCCAAGACCATCACCACACGCCCAAACCAGAAGCCGTGGATGACTTCTAAGGTGCGTGCGCTACTGAGGACCCGCGACTCGGCCTTCAGAGTGGGTGACAAGGCGGCCCTGAGGAAAGCAAGAGCCAATTTGTCACGAGCCATCCGAGAGGCAAAGCACACACACGCCCAGAGAATCCACAGCCACTTCAAGGACAGGGGTGACACGTGGCGCATGTGGCAGGGCATCCAGGCAATCACAAACTACAGGACAATGCCGCCGTCCTGTGACCGTGATGCCTTCCTCCCTGATGCCCTGAACGACTTCTATGCACGGTTTGAGGCACAAAACAACATGTCTGTGCAGAGTCAACCCACGGAAAGCTGCAGGACCAGACAACATCCCCGGCAGAGTGCTCAGAGAGTTGACAGATGTTCTCACCCACATCTTCAACGTTTCCCTGTGCAGCTCCACTGTCCCAACATGCCTCAAAACCACCACCATCGTCCCCGTGATGATGAAGTCCACGGTGTCCTGCCTCAATGACCACCGTCCCGTTGCTCACATGCCCATCATCATAAAGTACTTTGAGAGGCTAGTCATGAACATCAAGACCCAACTGCCCTCTTCATTGGACCCCCTGCAATTTGCATATCGTCCCAAGCGCTCCACTGAAGATGCCATCACCACCACCCTTCATCTCTCCCTTACCGACCTGGAGAAGGAGGACACCTATGTTAGAATGCTGTTCATAGACTTCAGTTCAGCATTCAACACCATCATCCCACAGAATCTCACCAGGAAGTTAAGCTTGCTGGGCCTCAACACCCCCCTCTGCAATTGGATCCTGGACTTCCTGACGGGGAGGCCCCATTTAGTCCGGTTCGGGGACGGCATCTCCAGCACCATCACAATGAACACTGGGGCACCCCAAGGCAGTATTCTGAGTCCTCTGCTGTTTACCCTGCTCATGACTGTGTTGCGAGACAGTTCTAACAGCATCATAAAGTTTGCTGATGAATCAGAATCTCTTTATTTCACCAAGTATGTTACACATACAAGGAATTTGTCTTGGTGAGAGCAACACGTATGACAAGTAACAAAAACACAGAACACAGATTATTTACAGTATTAGACTAAAGGAAAATTACACTAAACAATAAATAGGATAGGGGATAAATTTAAAAAGTATACAACTGCTACAACTGTATACACAGTGATACAACTGTGCTGGGTCTCATCAGCAAAGGCGACGAGTCAGCATACAGAGAGGAGGTGCAGCAGCTGACAGACTGGTGTACAGTCAACAACCTTCCCTGTAATGTAGACAAGACCAAGGAAATGGTTGTTGACTTCAGGAAAACAAGACACGCCCACTCTCCGCTCAGCATCAACGGCTCCTCTGTGGAGATCGTAAAGAGCACCAAGTTCCTTGGTGTCCACTTAGCGGAGAATCTCACCTGGTCCCTGAACACCAGCTCTACAGCCAAGAAAGCCCAGCAGCGTCTCTACTTCCTCCGGAAGCTGAGAATGACCCGTCTCCCTCCACCCATCCTCACCCTCTTCTATAAACGGACTATAGAGAGCATCCTGAGCAGCTGCATCACTGCCTGGTTTGGGACCTGCACAGCCTCTGACCGCAAGACCCTCCAACGCATTGTGAGGACAGCTGAGAGGATCATGGGAGTCTCTCTCCCCTCCGTCATGGACATTTACACTGCCCGCTGCATCCGCAAAGCAACCAGCATTGTGGATGACTCCACCCACTCTTCACACAGACTGTTCTCCCCCCTGCCATCAGGAAGAAGGTACCGCAGCATCCGGTCCAACACGACCAGACTCTGCAATAGACTTCTCAACTCAACTTCTGAACTGATGTCTTTTCTGTTACATGCACACACACACTCTCACTCTCTCCAACCATTTACCCCAGATAAAATGGGAAGCATTTTTGCACAAAGCATTTGCACAAATAACTTTACTACCTCACTGGACTCAATATTTATTACACATTGCAAAATCTGCACACTACCACCAATTATTTATTATTCTCTGTCTGTACTGTGTTGTGTTGTCTGTCTGCACTTGTGTTGCCTTTGTGTTTTGTATGCACTGTGTCTATGTTGCACCATGGTCCTGGAGGAACGTTGTTTTGTTTCACTGTGTACTCTGTATGTAGTTGAAATGACAATAAAACACACTTGACTTGAATTACACATTTCATCTGGTAAAGAGTTTCCCACTTGTAACTACGACCTTATTGGTTGATCGAATATTATTTACAATTGTTTTAAACGACATATTTCCCCTTTTTAAACATCCTAGCCATGTACCATGACCCGATGGAGCGGAAAAGTGTATGAAAGGTGTGATTGTTGCCAGTTAATAGTATGATTATTAATATTATTATTAGAAAGTGTTTTCAACCACAGGTGAAACTGTAAGTACTCCAAAAGTTCGGTTTTGGCTGTTTTTTATTCTATTTACAACTTGTCCTTCTCCTCCAGCTTCCTGATTATTATTTTATTCATTTCTACCTTCTCGCTGAGTTCCCGCATCATTCTGCTTCATATATGCATATTTTATCATTTTTATACCACAATTACACATTACATCTAGTAAAGTCGCGTTTCATCTTTAATCCAGGGTTTCCCACTTTTAACTAGGACTTTATTGGTTGATCGAATATTATTTACAATTGTTTTAAACGACATATTTCCCCTTTTTAAATATCCTAGCCACGTCCCATGACCCAACGGAGCGGAAACAGCGTGTAAAAGGTGAGATTGTTTTCAGTTATTATTATAATTATTTTTATTATTTTTAAAATGTGTTTTTGACAGTTTGAAATTAACCAACTGCAATAGCTAGGTTTCAGGTGTTATTTATTTACATCTTGACCTCCTCCTCCAGCTCCCTCTTTAATGTGTTATTCTTTGATTCCTTCTCTATGAGTTTACCGCTAATTCTGCATGATGTGTGTGTGTGTATATATATATATATATATATATATATATATATATATATATATATTCATTTTTATACCACAATCACACATCACATCTAGAATTTCGAGTTTCCCACTAGTACATACGACATGACTGACAGATCGAATGCAGTTTACAATGGTTTAAAACGAAATGATTCAGTTTTTATTACGTTCGAACCTTAACGAGAGGAGTTTCACGTAACGACGCAAAGACACACCTGCTAAACCCTTGATTCATCTATAATTCCGAGTTATCCCCGTGTAAATACGACATCACTGACTGATCAGTGTAATTTAACAATTCTGACAAAGGTATATTTCCCTTCTTTGAACTGCCAAGCAACGTGCCATGGCCCGATGGAGCGGAAAAGTGTATGAAAGGTGTGATTGTTGCCAGTTAATATTATGATTGTTATTATTATTATTAGAAAGTGTTTTCGACCACAGGTGAAACTGTAAGTACTCCAGCAGTTCGATTTTGGCTGTTTTTTCTATTTACAATTTGTCCTTCTCCTCCAGCTTCCTGATTATTCTTTTATTCATTCTCGCTGAGTTCCCGCATCATTCTGCTTCATATATGCATATTTTCTCATTTTTATACCACAATTACACATTACATCTGGTAAAGTCATGTTTCATCTTATAATCCAGGGTTTCCCACTTGTAACTAGGACCTTATTGGTTGATCGAATATTATTTACAATTGTTTTAAACGACATATTTCCTTTTTTTAAACATCCTAGCCACGTCCCATGACCCAACGGAGCTGAAACAGCTTGTAAAAGGTGAGATTGTTTTCATTTATTATTATGATTATTTTTTTATTATTAAAATATGTTTTCGACCACATGTTGAAATGAACCAACTGCAATAGCTCAATTTTAGGTGATATTTATTTTCATCTTGACCTTCTCCTCCAGCTCCCTCTTTAATGTGTTATTCTTTGATGCCTTCTCTGAGTTTACCGCTAATTCTGCACGATGTATGTGTATATATTAATTTTTATACCACAATTACACATCACATCTAGAATATCGAGTTTCCCCCTAGTAAATACGACCTCACTCGCTGATCGAAAGCAGTTTACAATGTTTAAAACGACATGATCCAGTTTTTATTACTTTCGAACCTTAACGAGAGGAGTTTCACGTAACGACGCAAAGACACACCTGCTAAACCCTTGATTCATATAGAATTCCGAGTTATCCCTGTGTAAATACGACATCACTGACTGATGGAGTGTAATTTAACAATTCTTACAAAGGTATATTTCCCTTCTTTGAACTGCCAAGCAACGTGCCATGACCCGATGGAATGAAAAAGTGTATGAAAGGTGTGATTGTTGCCAGTTAATATTATGATTATTTTTATTATTGTTATTAGAAAGTGTTTTCGACCACAGGTGAAACTGTAAGTACTGCTACAGTTCAGTTTTGGCTGTTTTTTCTATTTACAACTTGTCCTTCTCCTCTAGCTTCTTGATTATTCTATTATTCATTTCTATATCGTGTCCTTCTCCTCCAGCTTCCTGATTAGTCTTTCATTCAATTCTACCTTCTCGCTGAATTCCCGCATCATTGTGCTTCATATATGCATATTTTCTCATTTTTATACCACAATTACACATTACATCTGGTAAAGTCGTGTTTCATCTTTAATCCAGGGTTTCCCACTTGTAACTAGGACCTTATTGGTTGATCGAATATTATTTACAATTGTTTTAAACGACATATTTCCCCTTTTTAAACATCCTAGTCACGTCCCATGACCCAACGGAGCGGAAACAGCGTGTAAAAGGTGAGATTGTTTTCAGTTATTATTATGATTATTTTAATATCATTAAAATGTGTTTTCGACCACAGGTTGAAATGAACCAACTGCAATAGCTAGGTTTCAGGTGTTATTTATTTACATCTTGACCTTGTCCTCCAGCTCCCTCTTTAATGTGTTATTCTTTGATGCCTGCTCTATGAGTTTACCGCTAATTCTGCATGATGTATGTATGTGTGTATATATATATATATATATATATATATATATATATATATATATATATATATATATATTCATTTTTATACCACAATTACACATCACATCTAGAATTTCGAGTTTCCCCACTAGTAAATACGACCTCACTCGCTGATCGAATGCAGTTTACAATGGTTTCAAACGAAATGATCCAATTTTTATTATGTTCGAACCTTAAAGAGAGGAGCTCTGCTGAACAACTCAAAGACACACCTGCCAAACCCTTGATTCATCTATAATTCCGAGTTATCCCCGTGTAAATACGACATCACTGACTGATCGAGTGTAATTTAACAATTCTTACAAAGGTATATTTCCCTCCTTTGAACTGCCAAGCAACGTGCCATGACCCGATGGAGCGGAAAAGTGTTTGAAAGGTGTGATTGTTGCCAGTTAATATTATGATTATTTTTATTATTATTATTAGAAAGTGTTTTCGACCACAGGTGAAACTGTAAGTACTCCAACAGTTCGGTTTTGGCTGTTTTTTCTATTTACAACTTGTCCTTCTCCTCCAGCTTTCTGATTAGTCTTGTATTCATTTCTACCTTCTTACTGAGTTCCCGCATCATTGTGCTTCATATATGCATATTTTCTCATTTTTATACCACAATTACACATTACATCTGGTAAAGTCGTGTTTCATTTTTAATCTAGAGTTTCCCCACTTGTAACTAGGACCTTATTGGTTGATCGAATATTATTCACAATTGTATTAAACGACTTAATTCCCCTTTTCAAACATCCTAGCCACGTATAATGACCTATCGGAGCGGAAACAGCGTGGTAAGTTTGTGGAAGGAATGGTTGGTGATCCTAAGCCGCAGTTTAGCAGAGCACCCACATAGGGGCGTTGGTGTAACACAAATGCAAGAGGCAGGACTGCTCAGAGCAGTAGCAAGTATTCCAGTAGGATGTTATAGCTGTGAGTGTACCCAATGGCTTGTACCATTTTACAGTTTAGGTACCCTTACCCACCGTAGGTGACAGCACCACCAGAAATGCCCAAAAAGTTTAACATCAGAAGAAGAAAAAGGATGTGGCTACACAGGTGATAAAAAACGGTACTGGCAAAGAATCTTTCTCGCTAGCTCAAATCATCTTAAGACAGTTTAGAATTTCAGCCAGACGTCTGCTAAACGTTTTCCACACAGGTTTTTTTTTATTTTTTATGTCAAGCTTGCAACGGGTGGTCATGACCTAAACGAGAGTCAAGCGAACGTTTCCTTTACTTGTAACTGTGAACAAATTTACCTGGATGCTACGTCAAGAGTCTCCACTCTTCAAGGAGTGGTGAATATTCCCTCATTGGATGAGGCCGACAACCACTGGATATTTCAGAAAATATCCATCACGTGAGACTGAACTTTAACATTTGGGCATAATTTAGTGAAGAACCCTTTGTCTGAAAAATTAATGTTTTTTTTTTAAAATGATTTTGAATATGTTTTCTTTCTGAAACAACTGTT
This sequence comes from Salminus brasiliensis, assembly GCF_030463535.1. Lineage (NCBI taxonomy): Eukaryota > Metazoa > Chordata > Actinopteri > Characiformes > Bryconidae > Salminus > Salminus brasiliensis. The sequence goes on along the minus strand of NC_132895.1, from coordinate 6,696,848 downwards.
AGACCCTTCAAATTCTGGTCTATGGGCATAGCGAGTTAAACCTTCTCTATGAGTTTACCGCTAATTCTGCATGATGTATGTGTATATATTCATTTTTATACCACAATCACACATCACATCTAGAATTTCGAGTTTCCCACAAGTACATACGACCTCACTCGCTGATCGAATGCAGTTTACAATGGTTTAAAACGAAATGATCCAGTTTTTTTAACGTTCGAACCGTAACGAGAGGAGTTTCACGTAACGATGCAAAGACACACCTGCTAAACCCTTGATTCATCTATAATTCCGAGTTATCCCTGTGTAAATACGACATCACTGACTGATGGAGTGTAATTTTTGTCCCAATTATTATTATTTTTATTAATATTCGAATGTTTTTTCCATCACATCTGAAACTGTAACTATTCCAGTAGCTTGGCTTTAGGTTGTGTTTTGTTAATTACTCCTTGTCTTTCTCCTCCAAGTCCCTTTTAACTATTTACACTTCAATACCTTCTCACTGAGTTCCCGCCTCATTCTGCTTGATTTATTACATTTTATCATTTTTATACTACAGTTGCACTTCATATCTGGTCATGTTGTGTTCCATCTACTATCCCAAGTATCCCCACTTGTAAATTCGACCTCCCTGACAGATCGAATATAAATTAAACTTCCTAAATACCGAAATATCCATTATTTAGAAGCCTATCAACGTACGATGACCAAACGGAGCGAAAAAAGCGTATAAAAGACGCCATTTGTGTCCCAATTATTATTATTATTATTATTATTTTTTTTTTTTTATTAATATTCGAATGTGTTTTCCATCACATCTGAAACTGTAACTATTCCAGTAGCTTGGTTTTAGGTTGTGTGTTGTAAATTACTCCTTGTCTTTCTCCTCCAGGTCCCTTTTAAGTGGGGCAGTGGTGGCTCAGCGGTTAGAGCGCCGGGATATCGATAACAGGGTTGTGGGTTCGATTCCCGGGCTCGGCAAGCTGCCACTGTTGGGCCCTTGAGCAAGGCCCTTTACCCTCTCTGCTCCCCGGGCGCTGGAGTTGGCTGCCCACCGCTCTGGGTGTGTGTGTGTACTCACTGCCCCTAACACGTGTGTGTGTGTGAGTGTGTGTTCACTACCAGATGGGTTAAATGCGGAGGACACATTTCGCTGTACAGTCCACACTGTACAGTGACGAATACGTGCACCTTTATCCTTTAACTATTTACACTTCTTACTGAGTTCCCGCCTCATTCTGCTTGATTTATTATATTTTATCATTTTTATACTACAGTTACACTTCATATCTGGTCAAGTCGTGTTCCAGCTACATTCCCAAGTATCGCCATTTGTAAATATGACTCTCTTGACAGATCGAATGTAAATTAAACTTCCTAAATACAGAAATATCCATTATTAAGCAGCCTATCAAAGTACGATGACCAAACGGAGCGACAAAAGCGTGTAAAACGCCATTTTTTATCCCAATTATTATTCTAATTAGTTTTATATTAATATTCGAATGTGTTTTACACCACATCTGAAACTGTAACTATTCCAGTAGCTTGACTTTAGGTTGTGTTTTGTTAATTACTCCTTGTCATTCTCCTCCAGTTACTTTTTAACTATTTACACTTCAATACCTTCTCGCTGAGTTCCGGCCTCATTCTGCTTGATTTATTACATTTTATCATTTTTATACCACAGTTACACTTCATATTTGGTCATGTCGTGTTCCATCTACATTCCCGAGTGTCCCCACTTGTAAATTCGACCTCCCAGACAGATCGAATGTAATTTAAACTTCCTAAATACCGAAATATCCATTATTAAGAAGCCTATCAAAGTACGATGACCAAACAGAGCGACAAAAGCGTAGAGCTGCTTTGAGGCGTCACCCAGGTTTCACCGTATTGAGACTGTGTCTGTGTCCAGAATTAAACTGATCAGAAACTAGATATTTTCTGCCTTACTGAAACCTGGATTAGACCTAATCAATATTTAGCACTAAATGAAGCCACCCCCGCAGGTTATAAACATGTACATAGCCCTAGATTATCAGGCGGAGGAGGTGGAGTATGCATAATCATAATCAATACCAGAATACACTAGATATTATTCAAAAACACAGTATCACCTTCACTTCTTTTGAAATTCTCTACATTAATATATCAAACCCAGCCACAAGACTCATGAACTGCGACTGAGACCAAGCTTTCTGACACTGGGCAGCAGTCTGGCTTTTTATGATTTGTTTTCAACAATTCTGTCCTCCTTGGTCATCTTCCATGAAGTCCACTTGGCTCAAACAACAACGGATGGTGGGATCTGACACTGATGTTCCTTGAGCTTGAAGTTCACCTTTGATTTGTCATAAATTTTCCTCCTGCAACCGCGTCCAGGGAGGTTGACTACAGATTGGTTGACTGGATCTTAAAGTTCTGAATAATATGTGCAACTGTAGTCACAGGACCATCAAGCTGCTTGGAGAGGGTCTTACAACCTTTACCTTTAACATGCTTGTCTATAATTTTCTTTCTAATCTCCTGAGATGACTCTTTCCTTCACTTCCTCTGGTCCATGTTGATTGTGGTACACACCCTGTCACCAAACAGCACAGTGACTACCTGTAGCCCTATATATAGGCCCACTGACTGATTACAAGATTGTAGACACCTGTGATGCTAATTAGTGGACACACCTTGATTTAACATGTTCCTTTGATCACATTATTTTCAGGGGTACCATCATTTTTGTCCAGGCCTGTTTCATGAGTTTACTTTTTAAAATAATTCTGTTGAAGCATGGTTCAAAATCAATGTCGGATTTTCATTTGTTCATTTTCATAGAATTTTTATTTATTATTTAATTTGTCAGATTGAAGTAATTTCTGACCATTATGGGTTTTTCTTTCATTAACCGAGGGGTACTGTCAGGCCCTTGTTATGGCGCCCTCCCCCGGGGCAATCCCGAGCCGCTGTCCACAGGCTCCAACAAGGACTTCTGTTTCGTTTGCATTCAGTGTATGATTGATTCAGTGTTTGATTCAGTGTATCGGTTCATGTTCATTTACGTTCATGTGTGTTTGATTCAGTGTATCAGTTCATGTTCATTTTCGTTCATGTGTGTTTGATTCAGTGTATCGGTTCATGTTCATTTTCGTTCATGTGTGTTTGATTCACTGTATCGGTTCATGTTCATTTTCGTTCATGTGTGTTTGATTCACTGTATCGGTTCATGTTCATTTTCGTTCATGTGTGTTTGATTCAGTGTATCGGTTCATGTTCATTTTCGTTCATGTGTGTCTGATTCAGTGTATCAGTTCATGTTCATTTACGTTCATGTGTGTTTGATTCAGTGTATCAGTTCATGTTCATTAATGTTCTTGTGTGTTCGGTTCATTGCATTTGTGCTCACGTTTGTTTTGGTTCTGTTGTTATCGTTCATTGTTTGGTTCGTGTGTTTCACCTGGGACTGGGGGTACCTAAGGAGCCTCAACACCATGGTTCAATGCTGAGAATTGTATCGTTTGGAACTTGGAGGTCGCCAGAGAGGTTCCCCATACGACTAAGGTGTGTTAAGGTAAGCTTCGGCTCGGTATCTGTGTTCAGGAGCTGGTCTCTCTAACCATGCTATTAGCGAGGCTCGCTCTCTGTCAGGATTCACTGGCTACCCACGTCCTAGCAAGGCGACCCATGCTTACGGCAGCACACTGCGGTTCCAGGTTTGGCCGTTTTGCTTAGTGGCTGGTTCCCCAACTCTCCCCCTTTTGTCTTTATAGTGCCGGTCAAGCGCAACTTAAGTTAACCCCTTTTTAACCCAGGCCCTGCCTGGAGGATTTTGTTCTTGTCCCCTTTTGGTTTTTTTCCTCGGTGCTCACCGTTCACGCCAGCTCAGCTCCCAGTTCCTCCCAGGTTCATTTTGTTTCACCCTCTCTGTAGTAGCTGCCTCTTTTGCCCCTATGTTACCTTGGTTTTTGTCAATAAACGACTTGCTTTGATTCTATCTCTGCGAGTGTTCATCCCTCTGTGTCTGGCCTAGCACCCCATGACAGGTACCAACAATATTGTCTACATGTGAACGTTATACATGTTCCATTGTTATGCAGATGATACACAGCTCTATATATCAGCCAAACCTGATGATAAATTTTGATTAAAGAAAATGGAGGACTGTGTAAAGGATATAAAACTCTGAATGTCACATAACTTACTTCTTCTTAAAAGTGACAAAACGGAGGTTCTCCTTTTAGGTCCAAAAGACACTAGAAATAAACTCTGACCTGTTGTTAGACTTGGCTGATGCTTCCATTATTCCTGGTCTAGCAGCTAAAAATCTTGGCGTCATATTCGACTCAGATTTATCATCTGAGCAACATATAGCTAATATTAGTAGGACAGCCGTTATGCAGCTTAGGAACATCACCAAACTAAGAAACTGCTTCTCTCTACAGGATGCAGAAAAGCTAGTGCATGCTTTTATTACCTCACGGCTAGATTACTGTAATGCACTTTGTCAGGTTGTTCCAGCTGTTCCGATGATGGACGGTCACCCACTGCATCATCATTATGGACCAAAGGAGCAAGTTCAGTGGCAGGTTGCTGTCACAGAGCTGCTCTACAGACAGACTCAGAAGATCCTTTGTTCTGAGAGCCATCAGGCTCTTCAACTCTTCCCAGTGGGGCTGGAAGAGGGAGGAGGACAGATGAGGACTGAGTCTCTTATGTTTAATCATAGGTTTATTTATCTGCACTATTAACACTTTACTGTACATCCTACACATCTGCACTCCTGGACACTTGACACTTTTTACTGTGCTGTTATTGTGTAACTGCTACTGGCTGCTAAATTTCTTTCTGAATCAATAAAGTATCTATCTGTCTGTCTATCTGTCCATCTGTCTGTCTGTCCACACAGAAACATTTAATGACATTACAAAACAAAAAACACACAAAACCAGATGACCCTGACAGACCACTTAGTTGTATAGTTGTAATGTCTCCATCTGCTAGCCTCAGTGGTGAACTCATGCACAGGTCATGTGCTCCAAAGTGCAAGAGCTAAGCTCCACCCCTCACGTGAGGCTCATCTCCAGCACACAGGTGCAGTTCATGATTGGACTGATTAGGACTCCTCTTTAGCACCTCTGTTTGGAGGGTTCTTCATAAAGTCTGGTTCACTATCTATCCTTGATGTGGTCAGGTTACTTTGTTGTTTATTCTAGTTTTGATCCTCTGCTTAGTTCTTTTACCTGGATTATGGATTTGTACCTGCCTGTCCTGACAATGAGTATTGCTGTAGTCCTAACAACTTACAACTGCAGTTGTCACAAAACTGCTTTACAGGAATCAGTAAGAGGACAAGAGATCAACCAAACAAAAGCTGATAGTGATAAGGGAAAAGCTCCCTCAGAGCTGGAGGAAGAGAGATTGGTAGGAGCCAAGACTCACAGAGGGACCCATAATACAGTCTAATATAATTATAATAGAGATGGTAAGAATAATGAGAGTAATGAGGGTTAATGGTGGTAATAATAACAGTGGCAGATAGTTTAAACCCATTCAAACTTAACATAGTCTTTAGGCAGACAGCAGTAGTGGGGGAGCCCAGCGGTCAGTCCTCCATCAGGTCAGGACGGATAAGTGAGGAGTTATTATTGGAATATTGATCAGGCCTAATCCTAAATCCTAAAGTTTCAGTGAGACAAGAGTAAATATGATGAGATGAGACCTCGGGGCTATAGGAAAGACCCTCACGGTGTGTCCTTCAGTCGGTGGTGGGCCTGGAATTAAGCTTTGTAGTGTCGGGCTATGCTGTGTGCTTCCCTGTCATCGCAGAATCTAGCACCTACAGCATGAATCCATGGACCCAACCTGCCTTGTGTCAACAGGAATGTTTTCTAGACACACTTTAGTGTATTTGAGAATTGTTGCTGACCATATACATCTTCTAACGGCTGCTTCCAGCATGATCTCACCAAGCAAAAGTCATCTCCGATGGCGTTTTCAGTCACTGGATCCAGTAGATCCACCTTTAGGATGTTGCAGAAACGAGATCTGCAGCATAAAACTGCTGGAATTGAGTGACGCAACCATGTCAACGTGGACCAGAATCTCCAAAGACTGTTTCCAAACATCTTGTGATGGATGCAGAACAAAATCTGTAATAGAAAATCATTTGGAGTTATTTTCCTAAACAGTCAATGATTCACACGAGAGTCAAGCTTTTAAATAGAATTTTATCACTAAATTTTAAACATTTTCACTGTAGAAATCACATATTCCTCCTTTTTATGAGTCCAAAAGATTTTTATTGTATAATTATTTGTAATGGTATCAGGATACTCATGTTGTTATTACTTAGTATCAGAAGAAGAAAACTAGTGGTTTCTCCCATTTCTACTGGAAATATCATGTGTACTCCTGAAGAGACAGCAGCCTCTCTGTGTTCTGATTGGAGGAATCAGGAGAGTAATGTACTGGAATGCCACATAACATGCCCACATAGTTAGGACTTTAAAAGTGTTTATTGAACTTTTAATGAGTTTAATGAGTGTTTTGTACATGATTTAAATGTGACAAGTGATCACCTTTATGATTTTACACTAAGATGCTCCAAATGTTGTGTGTAAAAGACTAAATTAGGTTAAAAATGGAGTGGAAATCATTTTAAAATGTGGCTCTGAATGCTGCTCTGCTTCTCCACTCATTTACCTTTTTGGTAAATTCTATCAGTGTTACAAAGGATACATCTATTTTCTCCCTCATTTTTAAATGAAGAATATCAGTGTGTCATTGTTGTGTGTAGGGGTCTGGGTGGGGTTTTTCTACATGTTGGGTCTGAGGGGGAACAGGTGGGTGGGCTAGGATTGTGGAATGGGGGGAATATAATTATAAAAATGTCAAATCTAAATGGAAATGCCACATTGGGATTATATATTGAAACTTGTTTAGTTGTAAATTTCCAAATGAAAAATGATGACTTCAAAAGAATATCAGTGTGTTTGATGTGGAACAGACTGTAAGGCTTTACAACATATTTTATAATTACAAAACAATGAAATCTTTAGTTGATCAATTCTCCTCTTTTTCATTTTTAAACACATGGTTGATAAAAGCTTTCCTTCCACATTTTTCATTTTGTAAAGTTTTTTACAGAAGCTGCAGAAAAGCTTATTTACCTGCCTTACAAGCTCTGTATTTCCTTCAGGTAATGCTAATCTGTAATATCACAATACTGATAGTCTTGTCTATCGAACACAACCTAAACCTTTATTATTCATCAATAGTCAGTATTTGTTCTTTAAAGTTGAGCTAAATTGTCTGTTAATACAAATTCAGAATGACTTCAGTTACGAGTGAAACACTTCCAGAAATAAGGGGGTTGCTTTTAGCAACCGGAAGTTGATCCTCCATGTTTACAGTTGTCAGTGAACCTCCTATAAATATAAGTATATCTATAAAAATATTCAGTTCTAATAATTCTAATATTTTAATCTTCATTTTTATTGATCAGTGACCACTAGATAATATCATATATGAATATTCTGTCAATTTACAATCACTTAGTATTCAGATCAACGACATGTGATCAGTCCTCGTGACTCGACTAGACTAGCATATGTCGCTAACTAGCGGATGCGCTCGTCGGCTGGGTGACGTTTGATGGTGGAACGTTTATGACGTCATAGAGAGAGAGGTTCGATTCCATGGTAACGAACAGAGCGGCGGAACGTTTAAGGAGCAGACAGCAGCTGATCGAGTCTCAGAAGAGATGAGCGATCAGCAGAAGAAGAAGGAGGAAGAACAACGAGAGGAGAAAGCCCTTCTGTCTCCAAGCAGACAGAATCAGGACCACCTCGCCATGCTCAAGGTAGACCAGGGTCTTTTTTACCTGTTCTCTTCAACTTCTCCATTTACCTGTTCTTTCAGGTTCTTTCCAGAGCTTTTGGTGAATAGATTCTATGTAATATGTGTGTATGGATATAAAGTCTAAATGAATGTGTGTCATTTGTGGATGCAGGAAACATCCTCTTTGCAGTGCGTGATGGAGGAAGTGGAGGAAGCAGAAGAGGGCCTCATGGAGGTGCTCCACCAAAATGTAAGTTACCCTTCAGTAATGAACTATAAGGCGTCACTGGATTCAATTTATGTCCTGAAATGTGGAATTCTTCTACTATAAATCCTGAGATTTTTAAAAGACCAGCTTTGGCTCTTCACCAGGCCTTTGAGTCCTAACCAAAAGTTATTAATGCTCTAATCTTCTCTTCTCACATGTAGACTGATTACAACATTGGAAATTACATCACTGCAATGTTCCAGTACATTGTGGAGTATCCCGTTCTCCAGTTCCTCATCATGTTTATTGCTCTGATCAACTGTATCGTCATCAGCGTCGAGACCAACTCAAGGATTGCCAAGGTGAGAACCATAAATCTTAAAGCCACCAGATATTTTCAGAAGGTCTACCTTCATTTGATCATTAAAATAATCATCTTTGTGTATTTATTAAATATTCTATCATCTTCAGATCATGTTCACTCTCCCACTGACTGACTAACTCTACAGCACAGCTCTGTGCTTCTGTCAGTGTGTTTTGTAGGACAGGTGATGTTTCTGGGACTTGTGTGTGAGTGTACTTTCAGAAACACTGTATATTTACCTCCGCTCTCTTTCTGACTGTAATTTCAGGACCATGAGACTGCATTCCTGATCTGGGAGCGGACCATTTTCACCGTCTTCATTTCAGAGATTGTTCTGAAGTTCACCTACGGTTTCAGGATTTTCTGGATGGTACTGATGTTTCCTGTTTTCTATTAATCCATATAGACCTTGTAGAAGGTTGCTGTGTCTCATCAAGTCTTATTTGATTATTCCTTCTTCTGTATCTGCAGAGTGGGTGGAATGTCCTGGATTTCCTGGTTAATCTGGTGCTGATGGCAGGGTACACATTCTTGCCCCCGAGCCAAAATCGGCTCATCAGGTGAGGAAAATTACAGTGACGTGTTCCCACATTTTAAAAACTCATCAGGTTTTCCATCTAGATCAGTGTTCCTCATAAAAGGATGGAAATTAGAAGAGTGATGGTCTGTCTGTTCAGACCGAGCTCACAGTTTTAACTGTTCAATATTTTTGCTTCTTTCTTTTCTCCTTTTCCAGAATGCTGCGACTCTTTCGGAGTGTCAGGCTGTTTGCTTCCTTCGAGGGATTTTCCAAAGCAATCAACAGCATCACCCGTTCCATGTCTGCACTGCTGAACATCTTCGTTCTCATCATGTGCTTCATGGTGGTATGTGCTCTCCCACGATTCATATTTAAATGTTAAAATCTCAAAACGATCAAAATGATGAGGTCTCTGTACTTGTGTCTTGTTCATGGTGTAATGCTGTACGCTGTGTGTGAATGACTCTGTCTTTGATTGTGCTCTAGATGTTTGGCCTGTGTGGAGTGATGCTGTTTGGAGATGAAGTCCCATCTGCTTTTGGAGACTTCCCTACAGCCCTGTACACTCTCTTCATCTGCATCACCCAGAATGGCTGGTTTAAGATCTACTATGGTTTTAAGGGGTAAGCAGCTCTTGTCTGGATCTCTGACTGTAACTAAATGAGCAAAGTGTCAGTTCTGAAACACAACACTAGGTGAACATATGTGAGCGCAGTAAACCTCAGTGTACGTCCATCTGTTTTGGCACGTTTGTATTTGGTGCAAAGATTCATATTTTATAGCCGCTCTACAGACAGTTTTGTCTAATTTAATATTCTGTACATTTCAGTGTGGATGAAGCACTTCGCTATGCTGCGTTGGTGTACTTCTTCGTCTTCATCTTCAGCTGTGGGTTCATCTTCCTGAACTTCTTTAGTTCTGTCATCATCACCAATCAGGAACTAGCTGTGGAATCAGATTCCACTAAGGTAAGCCTGCTTTACATTCTACCTTCAGCTCATGATAACAACAGTGTGTAAATATCCAGTTTAACCCCTTACTTAAAGATCCTCTAGCTGAACATATTAATATTGTCTGCATGTAAGTCATTATTGTCCTCTTATTTTATTCCAACTGAAACTTTTGTCTCAGTTACAGTCAGAAGAAGATGAATCTCAGAAAGATCTGGTACATGTGGAGGAAGTGGTCGCCAAAACCAGCATGACCCATCGCCAGACACCATTGCATGACAGCTGCCTGACCAACCTGACTCTCGACAACTTTGAGAATCTGGTCCTGCTACGGGAAGCCATAGACAGGAATGAGAGAGAGTTTCAGGAGATTCGCCAGAAGCTGATGAAGTAAGGTTCAACAGCACAGCTGATAAACTCCTTATTTTACTTTCAGTCTGTCAACAGCTGTTATGAAAAGGTCCACCTGGACTGTAGAATGATGCACTGCTCTGACTGTAAATGTGTTCATCCAGGATTGTGGACGAGGTCCGAAACCTGCCCATCAATAAAGAGCGGGAGCTTCAGGCCGAGAGGGAGAAAGAGATGGCCGCAACCTTGACGGACAACTTGTTGGGCGACGACATCGCCTCTGGCCAGGCTGGAGATATTCTGTCCACTTTCATCGCTCTGGAAGAGGTGAAGAAATACTGTTACTGAGCACAAACGCTTGAAGCACTGTAATCAGATTAGAAGAGTGTTTTGTTCCTCTAGAAATAAGACTTCTATTTACTCTGAGCTTTCTTCTCCGTTTCAGGCCAACCTTCTTGACTCAAGGACAACAACAGACGTGTTTGGTGAAGGTTTGGTGCAGGAAGGCATCCGCAGACTGGCCAGAGAAGCTGTGTCGGATTCCCCTTCACGCAGCCAGTCTTCAGCAATGTCCGTGATCAACAGAAATTAAGTCAAGCTCCAGCTTTGACCATTGATCATGGGTGGGATGTGATGGGACTTCTGTGCTAGTCATGGTTTGTCCATCACAAACAGCATGTTCCAACACAAGGTTGCTGATAAGTGTATTTAGTACAAGAGCACCTTGGGCCAAAGGTAAGTTATCGACATTGAGGTTTTGTCGTCTGACCTGTGGTCGTGTGTTTGGGAACGCTTAGGTAAAGAGAGGTGCTGAGCTTTCAGCTGATCACCATCTGGTGGTGAGTTGGATCAGCCAGTCCTGGCAGGTCCAAACAAGTAGTAAAGGCCTGTTGGGGAAAATTGGCTGAGGACTCGTCCGAAAAGATCATCTCCGAACTCTCATCTTCAAAGGAGCTTCTCACATGTCCCGGAGGAGGTTGGGGACATGGATTCGTAATGGACCATGTTGAAGACCTCCGTTGTGGAAGCAACTGTTCATAGCTGTTACCAAAACCTTGTTTGTGCTTGTTATGACTGCATCCAAATAACCTGTTGGTGGACACCAGCGGTGAGGGAGGCTGTTAAGAGGATGAAGGAGGATCTGGGCCCTCCTGATTCCGCTAATGGGTACAGACACGCATAAAGGTAGCAGCTTTGTCAGTGGCGGAAGCAAAATCCAAGGCATGTGAGGAGTCCGTAGAGTTTATGGGGACTGATTTTCGGGCGGCCTCAAAGAGGTTCTGGAAAACGCTCCAAGAACTCAGAAAGGGAAGGAGGGACATTGCCCAAATTGTGCTCTGTATGGGTGATGAAGCTCTGAACTCTGAGGATCTTGTTGAGCATTGGAAGGAACACTTTGAGGAGCTCCTGAGGCACATGCCTTCTATCCAGAAGGTAGGGCTGGAGATTTCCGGGCATCCATCTGTCTGGCTGAAGTCACTGATGTGGTTGAAAAGCTACACAGTGGCAAGACACCCAGAGTGGATGAGATTCCCTAGAAGTTTGTGAAAGCTCTTGCATGAACCTCAGAAAGCTCTCAGTTTACCAATTTACCAATTCCCCACCCTGGTCACGGATACAATTGGCTGAAATGAGGTTTCTCTGTTAGGTTAGCTGAGCTCGTTCTTTAAGATAGAATGATGTGCTTAGTTATCCTGGAGAGGCTCAAAGTAGAGCCGCTGCTCCTTCTCATTTAGTTGAGCCAGCTGAGGTTGTTGGGGTGTCTGATAAGGATGCCCCCCAGTCGCCTCCTTTTGGAGATGTACCGGGCACAACCAGCTGGGAGGAGACCCCGAGGTAAACCCTGGACCAGAGCTTGCTGGAAGAATTAGTCTTCCCGGCTGGCCTGGGAGCGCCTCGGGGTGCTGGAGACAGGGATGACTGGCGTTCTGTGCTTGTCCTATTGCCACTGCGTCTCTGAGCTGCAGTAAGTGGATCAGAATATGAGAAGATGATGATGAGGCATTCCACAACAGTCTAACACCTCTTCAGGGTACAAGTCAGTTTAAGGTAAAATCAGGAAAAGTCCAGCAGTAAGATGAGGTAAGTTTATGTGTTTGTTTATTTCTCTAGGCTCTGGTTTAAACTCTGCAGCAGAGTTTGAATCAGATGGAGATGTTTAATGATCTTTTTGGAGTCAGTTTGATTTTATATTGTTGAGATTTTAATACAAAGCTGTTCTGGTGATTTCTTTCAGGGTGAAGATCTGAAGACCACTAGTGCCAGGGAGATAACAGCTGCTTGTGACCTGGTTTATTAATTTCTAACTGCTTTTGACCAGAGGAGGATGGGTCCCCCCTTGTGAGTCTTGGTTCCTCCCAAGGTTTCTTCCTCCAGCTTTGAGGGAGTTTTTCCTTGCCACTGTCGCCCTTGGCTTGCTCACTGGGGGGTTTATCTTCTATGTTTTGTTTCTCTTTATTTATTTATTGATTTTTTTAAACTGGTGGCTCTGGAAAAAGACCTTCAATATAAGAACTGGTAAGTAATACTTTAAAATATCTATACGTAAAAAATCTATTATTATGAAATATTAAGAATTAGCCAGTTGTTAGTGGTGTGGGGAAATTAAAAAGAGCATGGTAAACTAATTACAGATGAAGAGATATATAAATGATCACTGATAACAGCAGTATGGAGCTAAAGATGTGTTAACTGATATTATATACCTTTATTTTATGACCCTGTTAAGAACAGACGAACAGAGGTGAACATCTGGCAGCTGGTGTGAAAACGCAGTATAGCGAGAGAGAGACACAGCAGAAAGTGAGGAGTAGACGTGATGAGATGATGGAGAGAGGCTGAGCAGGCGAGGATGGAAAGAAAAGGGCAATACAGTTTGAACTGGAAAGAAGAGAATTATTAAAATTACCAGTAAAAAGAAATCACAACAAAGCCTCGTCATTACTGCACTTTGTGAGAAACTGGAAAGTGTAGCTCTGTTTAAATATGCAAATTAGTTCACTGACTGAAATACGATAAGAGTGGAAAGGAGGTCTTTCAGTCATGAGGAGTTTATTTCACTTACAGGACGTTATTACATGAAATGATTACATTTACATTTACATTTAAGGCATTTAGCAGACGCTCTTATCCAGAGTGACTTACAAAAGTGCTTCACTGTTTACTCAAGAATAACCTCAGCTAGTCTGAATAGACTAAAAACCTCTAAGTTTAGACTCTACTAAACACAAGTCAATAAGGAGACCATAATCCTCTACTTTTCACCCAAGTCCTCTCAGAAGAGGTGGGTCTTCGTCTACATTTGAACACAGCGAGTGACTCTGGCTGTTCAGACACCCAGGGGAAGCTCGTTCCACCACTTTGGTGACAGGACAGAAAAAAGCCTGGACGGTTGTCTTCTGTGGATCTTAAGGGATCTTAAGGGTCAAGTCGAGCCGTACTTGAAGCTCGAAGGGCTTTTGGGGTAGATCGGCTTTTGACCATTGCCATCAAGTACGGAGGGGCTGATCCTTTCCTGGCTTTGTGGGCCAGCATCAGGGTGAATCTGATGCAGGCAGCAGGAAGCCAGTGAAGAGAATGCAGCAGTGGAGCTACATGGCTGAAGACCAGCCAGAAGACAGTTGCAGTAATCAAGTCTTGAAGTGCATGTCCGAGTCAGATTTGCAACATGACTTGAGAACCATAACTGATCATCCATGACTACACCAAGGCTTTGAGCTTCTGTAGATGGAGTGACCAGTGAGTTCTCAAAGGAGACCTGCATCTCAGCATGTCTAGCTGACGTCTCTTGGGAAGGTGGGAAAGAAAGGATGCCTTGAGTGTCGTCGGCGTAACAGTGGTATGAGAATCCATGGGAGGATATTACTTTACCAAGAGAGCTAGTGTAGAGTGAGAAAAGAAGAGGACCAAGAACCGAGCCTTGTGGAACGCCAGTGGAGAGACTACAAGGAGCGGACGTGTCGCCCTGCCACGTTACCTGGTATGAGCGTCCCTGCAGGTACGATGCAAACCATCGCCATGCAGAGCCGGTAATTCCAAGGCTGGCAAGCTGGCAAACTGATAGTTTCCTGACAGTGATTCACTTCAAGCCTCCAGTAGATGGCTGTAAATGTGCAGGTCATGGCAGTGTGTAGGTCTCACACTCAGACCTTGTAGAAACTGAACTCACTGCATATGATCAAACACTGATTATTGATTTAGAGCAAACAAATTATCCCTGAATATCAGAAAAGTTCATACCTGCTTTACAGTCCTAAAAATAAAAACATTAATACTCTTCCACCAATCTGTACGGCTAGTCCCACATTAACTAAGGATCACTGGACTAAATTTCCTAGTTTAGTTTTACTCATTGATGACAAATTGTGCTGGAAAGAACAGGTTTAAGAACTGTACCCCCCCCCCCCCTTCCTCCTTCCACTGTACATCTCAGACTTTAAGTACAACTCTGAGACGCGCCACATGCAGAAGTTTTCAGACAACGCTGCCATTGCGCCTCAGACTTTGCTACTTAACACCTCCAAGACCAAGGGGATGGTGGTGGACTTTCGCAGGGCTAGGCCAGTCACACAGCCTGTCTCTATTAAGGGGGTTGATGTGGAGATGGTTAAGACCTACAGGTATCTCAGACTGCACCTGGATGATAGGTTGGACTGGTCAGCCAACACAGACAACCTGTACAGAAAGGGCCAGAGCCGGCTCTATTTTCTGAGGAGGCTGGGGTCCTTCAACATCTGTAGGAAGCTCCTGCAGATGTTCTATCATACTTTGGCGTCCAGCTGTCTTTTCTATGCTGTGGTGTGTTGGGGAGGAAGCATGAAAAAGACATGCTGGGTCAGTGGTTGGTGTGGAACTGGACTCTGTGGTTAAGGTGGCAGAGAGGAGGACACTGCACAAACAGGTCTCCATTATAACCGATGATGGACAGTCACCCACTGCAATCATCATTATGGACCAAAGGAGCAAGTTCAGCGGCAGGTTACTGTCACAGAGCTGCTCTACAGACAGACTCAGAAGATCCTTTGTTCTGAGAGCCATCAGGCTCTTCAACTCTTCCCAGTAGGGCTGGAAGAGGGAGGAGGACAGATGAGGACTGAGTCTCATATGTTTAATCATAGGTTTATTTATCTGCACTATTAACACTTTACTGTACATCCTACACATCTGCACTCCTGAACACTTGACACTTTACTTATATATCAATATATGCAGAAATGTAGTCAGTATTGTTATATCTGCTGATACACTCTCCTATTGCACATTATTATTCATGCATTCATTATTCTTCCATTATTTATTATTATTTATTTAATTAATTTTTATTTATCTGTATTTATTATATTTATTATTCCTTATTATTGTTTTTACTGTGCTGTTATTGTGTAACTGCTACTGGCTGCTAAATTTCCTTCTGAATCAATAAAGTATCTATCTGTCTGTCTATCTGTCCATCTGTCTGTCTGTCCACACAGAAACATTTAATGACATTACAAAACAAAAAACACACAAAACCAGATGACCCTGACAGAGCACTTAGTTGTATAGTTCTAATGTCTCCATCTGCTGGCCTCAGTGGTGAACTCATGCACAGGTGCTCCAAAGTATGAGGGCTCCACCCTTTACCTAAGGCTCATCTCCAGCACACAGGTGCAGTTCATGATTGGACTGATTAGGACTCCTCTTCAGCACCTCGGTTTGGAGGGTTCTTGGTGAAGTCTGTTTCACTATCTATCTTTGATGTGGTCAGGTTACTTTGTTATTTATTCTGGTTTTGACCCTCTGCTTAGTTCTTTTACCTGGATTATGGATTTGTATCTGCCTGTCTGTTTCCTGACCTCTGCCTGTCCTGACGAGTATTGCTGTAGCCCTAATAAAGTCCCTCTGCACATGCAGCCTGCCTCAACCCAATTTATTGGTACATCGCTTTTTACAACTGCCGTTGTCAAAAACAGCTTTACAGGAATCAGCTAGAGGACACAAGATTAACCAACAGGTAGAAATGAGAGGCCACTTGTAAGACAACCCTTATAAAGGAGTGGTTCTGCAGGACATGACCACAGACCATTTCTGCGTTCTCATTCTATCCGGCTGATGTTTTGGTCACTTTTGCATTTTGTCAGTTTTCTCAGCCCTAGAGGTAGCCTGAGGTAGTGTCTACATCCCACAGAAGTTGCTCAGGTAGTGTCCAGGATGGCACATCAATGTAAGCTGTGGCAAGAAGGTTTGCTGTGTCTGTCAGCACAGTGTCCAGAGCATGGAGCAGATACCAGGACACAGGCCAGTACTCCAGAAGACGTATAGGGGGCTGTAAGAGGGCAACAACAGCAGGACTGCTACCTCCTCCTTTGTGCAAGGAGGAACAGGTGGAGCAGAGCCAGAGTCCTGCGAAATGACCTCCAGGCCACTAATATTCATGTTTCTGCTCAAACTGTCAGAAACAGGCATGAGGGTGGTATGAGGGCCTGGTGTCTACAAGTGGGGCTCGTGCTTTCAGTGCAGGGTGATTGGTATTTGCCAGAGAACACCAAGATTGGCAGATTTGCCCTGTGCTCTTCACGGATGAGAGCAGGTTCACAGTGAGCACATGTGAAAGACGTGTCTGAAGACGCCGTGGAGAGCGTTCTGCTGCCTGCAACATCCTCCAGCATGACCAGTTTGGCAGTGGGTCAATAATGGTGTGGGAAGGCATTTCTTTGGAGGGCCGTGTGCTAGGCATAGGTACCCTGACTGCCATTAGGTACCTGGATGAGATCCTCAGACCTGTTGTGAGACCATATGCTGGTGCAGAGGGCCCTGGGTTCCTTCAGACAATGCTAGGCCTCATGTGGCTGAAGTGTGTCAGCAGTTCCTGTATGATAAAGGCATTGATGCTATGGACTTGCCTGGCCGTTCACCAGACCTGAATCTAATCGAGCACATCTGGGACATCCTGTCTCGGTTCACACACCAACGCCACATTGCACCACAGACTGTCCAGGAGTTGACTGATGCTTTAATCCAGCTCTGGGAGGAGATCCCTCAGGAGAACATCCGCCACCTCATCAGGAGCATGGCATTGTAGGGAGGTCATAAAGGCACATGGAGGTCACACACACTATTGAGTCTCATTTTAACTTGTCTTGAGGAATTTCCACTGAAGCCGGATCAGCCTGTATCACTCTTATTTTCAGTATGATTCCAAATCCAGACCTCCATGGAATAATAATTTTCATTTAAATTGATCATTTTTATGTTATTTTGTTCTCAAAGCATTCCACTATGTAATGAATAAAGATATTCAGCTGGAATATTTCATTCATTGAGATCTAGGATGTGTTATTTTATTGTTTAATTTGAGCAGTGTGTAATCTAATATAATCATAATAGAGATGGTAAGAATAATGAGACCAATTATGGTTAATGGTGGTAATAATAATAATAATAGTGGCAGATTAAACCTGTTTAAACTTTAACATAGTTGTTAGGCAGACAGCAGTAGCGGGGGGATCCAGCGATCAGTCCTCCATCAGGTCAGGGCGGATAAGTGAGCAGTAATTAATTGGGAATACTGATCAGGCTTTATCCAAGTTTCAGTGAGACAAAAGTAAATAAGACGATATGAGACCTCGGGGCTATGGGAAAGGCCATCATGGTGTGTCCTTCAGTCGGTTAAGTCTCTGCATGGAGTGGATGGTGGGCGTGGAATTAAGCTTTGTAGTGTTGGGCTTTGCTGTGTCTTTCCCTGTCATTGCTACCTCATAGACACAGCTAGCCAGTTCCCCCTGCCTTTTCAAATTGTGATCAAGGCTGCAGTGTCAGCCAGAAGACCACTGTTACTTATATCATGGTCTTTCAATAAAACAAAGCCTATGAAATTTCCAAATTTAAATAAAAGCATGAGAATCTATAGAATCCAGAATATAATAAAAATGAGGAAAACTGTAGAAATATGATGTTTAATGATATTTGATCATTGACTTTTGTGTCTTATTGTCCACAATGCACCATAAACTAAAAAGTAATTGGCTGCTCTAACATAGTTACTGGCCCCAGACTGATCACTCCCTCTCCCCCACGGTTCATATGGTCTAGAACCTCCACTGGGTGAGGTCAGAATCTAGCACCTACAGCATGAATTCATGGACCCAACCTGCCTTGTGTCAAGAGGCCAGACTGGTGGAGGTGGTGTAACTTCCCAGTCACTGGATCCAGTAGATCCACCTTTAGGATGTTGCAGAAACGAGATCTGCAGCATAAAACTGCTGGAATTGAGTGACGCAACCATGTCAACGTGGACCAGAATCTCCAAAGACTGTTTCCAAACATCTTGTGATGGATGCAGAACAAAATCTGTAATAGAAAATCATTTGGAGTTATTTTCCTAAACAGTCAATGATTCACACGAGAGTCAAGCTTTTAAATAGAATTTTATCACTAAATTTTAAACATTTTCACTGTAGAAATCACAGATTCCTCCTTTTTATGAGTCCAAAAGATTTTTATTGTATAATTATTTGTAATGGTATCAGGATATTCATGTTGTAATTACTTAGTATCAGAAGAAGAAAACTAGTGGTTTCTCCCATTTCTACTGGAAATATCATGTGTACTCCTGAAGAGACAGCAGCCTCTCTGTGTTCTGATTGGAGGAATCAGGAGAGTAATGTACTGGAATGCCACATAACATGCCCACATAGTTAGGACTTTAAAAGTGTTTATTGAGCTTTTAATGAGTTTAATGAGTGTTTTATACATGATTTAAATGTGACAAGTGATCACCTTTATGATTTTACAATAAGATGCTCCAAATGTTGTGTGTAAAAGACTAAATTAGGTTAAAAATGGAGTGGAAATCATTTTAAAATGTGGCTCTGAATGCTGCTCTGCTTCTCCACTCATTTACCTTTTTGGTAAATTCTATCAGTGTTACAAAGGATACATCTATTTTCTCCCTCATTTTTAAATGAAGAATATCAGTGTGTCATTGTTGTGTGTAGGGGTCTGGGTGGGGTTTTTCTACATGTTGGGTCTGAGGGGGAACAGGTGGGTGGGCTAGGATTGTGGAATGGGGGGAATATAATTATAAAAATGTCAAATCTAAATGGAAATGCCACATTGGAATTATATATTGAAACTTGTTTAGTTGTAAATTTCCAAATGAAAAATGATGACTTCAAAAGAATATCAGTGTGTTTGATGTGGAACAGACTGTAAGGCTTTACAACATATTTTATAATTACAAAACAATGAAATCTGTAGTTGATCAATTCTCCTCTTTTTCATTTTTGAACACATGGTTGATAAAAGCTTTCCTTCCACATTTTTCATTTTGTAAAGTTTTTTACAGAAGCTGCAGAAAAGCTTATTTACCTGCCTTACAAGCTCTGTATTTCCTTCAGGTAATGCTAATCTGGAATATCACAATACTGATAGTCTTGTCTATCGAACACAACCTAAACCTTTATTATTCATCAATAGTCATTATTTGTTCTTTAAAGTTGAGCTAAATTGTCTGTTAATACAAATTCAGAATGACTTCAGTTACGAGTGAAACACTTCCAGAAATAAGGGGGTTGCTTTTAGCAACCGGAAGTTGATCCTCCATGTTTACAGTTGTCAGTGAATCTCCTATAAATATAAGTATATCTATAAAAATATTCAGTTCTAATAATTCTAATATTTTAATCTTCATTTTTATTGATCAGTGACCACTAGATAATATCATATATGAATATTCTGTCAATTTACAATCACTTAGTATTCAGATCAACGACATGTGATCAGTCCTCGTGACTCGACTAGACTAGCATATGTCGCTAACTAGCGGATGCGCTCGTCGGCTGGGTGACGTTTGATGGTGGAACGTTTATGACGTCATAGAGAGAGAGGTTCGATTCCATGGTAACGAACAGAGCGGCGGAACGTTTAAGGAGCAGACAGCAGCTGATCGAGTCTCATAAGAGATGAGCGATCAGCAGAAGAAGAAGGAGGAAGAACAGCGAGAGGAGAAAGCCCTTCTGTCTCCAAGCAGACAGAATCAGGACCACCTCGCCATGCTCAAGGTAGACCAGGGTCTTTTTTACCTGTTCTCTTCAACTTCTCCATTTACCTGTTCTTTCAGGTTCTTTCCAGAGCTTTTGGTGAATAGATTCTATGTAATATGTGTGTATGGATATAAAGTCTAAATGAATGTGTGTCATTTGTGGATGCAGCAAACATCCTCTTTGCAGTGCGTGATGGAGGAAGTGGAGGAAGCAGAAGAGGGCCTCATGGAGGTGCTCCACGAAAATGTAAGTTACCCTTCAGTAATGAACTATAAGGCGTCACTGGATTCAATTTATTATGTCCTGAAATGTGGAATTCTTCTACTATAAATCCTGAGATTTTTAAAAGACCAGCTTTGGCTCTTCACCAGGCCTTTGAGTCCTAACCAAAAGTTATTAATGCTCTAATCTTCTCTTCTCACATGTAGACTGATTACAACATTGGAAATTACATCACTGCAATGTTCCAGTACATTGTGGAGTATCCCGTTCTCCAGTTCCTCATCATGTTTATTGCTCTGATCAACTGTATCGTCATCAGCGTCGAGACCAACTCAAGGATTGCCAAGGTGAGAACCATAAATCTTAAAGCCACCAGATATTTTCAGAAGGTCTACCTTCATTTGATCATTAAAATAATCATCTTTGTGTATTTATTAAATATTCTATCATCTTCAGATCATGTTCACTCTCCCACTGACTGACTAACTCTACAGCACAGCTCTGTCAGTGTGTTTTGTAGGACAGGTGATGTTTCTGGGACTTGTGTGTGAGTGTACTTTCAGAAACACTGTATATTTACCTCCGCTCTCTTTCTGACTGTAATTTCAGGACCATGAGACTGCATTCCTGATCTGGGAGCGGACCATTTTCACCGTCTTCATTTCAGAGATTGTTCTGAAGTTCACCTACGGTTTCAGGATTTTCTGGATGGTACTGTTTTTTTCCTGTTTTCTATTAATCCATATAGACCTTGTAGAAGGTTGCTGTGTCTCATCAACTCTTATTTGATTATTCCTTCTTCTGTATCTGCAGAGTGGGTGGAATGTCCTGGATTTCCTGGTTAATCTGGTGCTGATGGCAGGGTACACATTCTTGCCCCCAAGCCAAAATCGGCTCATCAGGTGAGGAAAATTACAGTGACGTGTTCCCACATTTTAAAAACTCATCAGGTTTTCCATCTAGATCAGTGTTCCTCATAAAAGGATGGAAATTAGAAGAGTGATGGTCTGTCTGTTCAGACCGAGCTCACAGTTTTAACTGTTCAATATTTTTGCTTCTTTCTTTTCTCCTTTTCCAGAATGCTGCGACTCTTTCGGAGTGTCAGGCTGTTTGCTTCCTTCGAGGGATTTTCCAAAGCAATCAACAGCATCACCCGTTCCATGTCTGCACTGCTGAACATCTTCGTTCTCATCATGTGCTTCATGGTGGTATGTGCTCTCCCACGATTCATATTTAAATGTTAAAATCTCAAAACGATCAAAATGATGAGGTCTCTGTACTTGTGTCTTGTTCATGGTGTAATGCTGTACGCTGTGTGTGAATGACTCTGTCTTTGATTGTGCTCTAGATGTTTGGCCTGTGTGGAGTGATGCTGTTTGGAGATGAAGTCCCATCTGCTTTTGGAGACTTCCCTACAGCCCTGTACACTCTCTTCATCTGCATCACCCAGAATGGCTGGTTTAAGATCTACTATGGTTTTAAGGGGTAAGCAGCTCTTGTCTGGATCTCTGACTGTAACTAAATGAGCAAAGTGTCAGTTCTGAAACACAACACTAGGTGAACATATGTGAGCGCAGTAAACCTCAGTGTACGTCCATCTGTTTTGGCACGTTTGTATTTGGTGCAAAGATTCATATTTTATAGCCGCTCTACAGACAGTTTTGTCTAATTTAATATTCTGTACATTTCAGTGTGGATGAAGCACTTCGCTATGCTGCGTTGGTGTACTTCTTCGTCTTCATCTTCAGCTGTGGGTTCATCTTCCTGAACTTCTTTAGTTCTGTCATCATCACCAATCAGGAACTAGCTGTGGAATCAGATTCCACTAAGGTAAGCCTGCTTTACATTCTACCTTCAGCTCATGATAACAACAGTGTGTAAATATCCAGTTTAACCCCTTACTTAAAGATCCTCTAGCTGAACATATTAATATTGTCTGCATGTAAGTCATTATTGTCCTCTTATTTTATTCCAACTGGAACTTTTGTCTCAATAACAGTCAGAAGAAGATGAATCTCAGAAAGATCTGGTACATGTGGAGGAAGTGGTCGCCAAAACCAGCATGACCCATCGCCAGACACCATTGCATGACAGCTGCCTGACCAACCTGACTCTCGACAACTTTGAGAATCTGGTCCTGCTACGGGAAGCCATAGACAGGAATGAGAGAGAGTTTCAGGAGATTCGCCAGAAGCTGATGAAGTAAGGTTCAACAGCACAGCTGATAAACTCCTTATTTTACTTTCAGTCTGTCAACAGCTGTTATGAAAAGGTCCACCTGGACTGTAGAATGATGCACTGCTCTGACTGTAAATGTGTTCATCCAGGATTGTGGACGAGGTCCGAAACCTGCCCATCAATAAAGAGCGGGAGCTTCAGGCCGAGAGGGAGAAAGAGATGGCCGCAACCTTGACGGACAACTTGTTGGGCGACGACATCGCCTCTGGCCAGGCTGGAGATATTCTGTCCACTTTCATCGCTCTGGAAGAGGTGAAGAAATACTGTTACTGAGCACAAACGCTTGAAGCACTGTAATCAGATTAGAAGAGTGTTTTGTTCCTCTAGAAATAAGACTTCTATTTACTCTGAGCTTTCTTCTCCGTTTCAGGCCAACCTTCTTGACTCAAGGACAACAACAGACGTGTTTGGTGAAGGTTTGGTGCAGGAAGGCATCCGCAGACTGGCCAGAGAAGCTGTGTCGGATTCCCCTTCACGCAGCCAGTCTTCAGCAATGTCCGTGACCAACAGAAATTAAGTCAAGCTCCAGCTTTGACCATTGATCATGGGTGGGATGTGATGGGACTTCTGTGCTAGTCATGGTTTGTCCATCACAAACAGCATGTTCCAACACAAGGTTGCTGATAAGTGTATTTAGTACAAGAGCACCTTGGGCCAAAGGTAAGTTATCGACATTGAGGTTTTGTCGTCTGACCTGTGGTCGTGTGTTTGAGAACGCTTGGGTAAAGAGAGGTGCTGAGCTTTCAGCTGATCACCATCTGGTGGTGAGTTGGATCAGCCAGCCCTGGCGGGTCCAAAGAAGTAGTAAAGGCCTGTTGGGGAAAATTGGCTGAGGACTCGTCCGAAAATATCATCTCCGAACTCTGACTCTTCTCACATGTACCCGGAGGAGGTTGGGGACATGGATTCGTAATGGACCATGTTGTAGACCTCTGTTGTGGAAGCAACTGTTCATAGCTGTTACCAAAACCTTGTTTGTGCTTGTTTTGACTGCATCCAAAGAACCTGTTGGTGGACACCAGCGGTGAGGGAGGCTGTCAAGAGGATGAAGGAGGATCGGGGCCCTCCTGATTCCGCTAACGGGTACAGACACGCATAAAGGTAGCAGCTTTGTCAGTTGCACAAGCGAAATCCAGGGCATGGGAGGAGTCGAGTTTATGGGGACTGATTTTCGGGCGGCCTCAAAGAGGTTCTGGAAAACGCTCCAAGAACTCAGAAAGGGAAGGAGGGACATTGCCCAAATTGTGCTCTGTATGGGTGATGAAGCTCTGAACTCTGAGGATCTTGTTGAGCATTGGAAGGAACACTTTGAGGAGCTCCTAATCCTGAGGCACATGCCTTCTATCCAGAAGGTAGGGCTGTAGATTTCCAGGCATTCGTCTGTCTGGCTGAAGTCACTGATGTGGTTGAAAAGCTTCACAGTGGCAAGGCACCCAGAGTGGATGAGATTCCCTAGAAGTTTATGAAAGCTCTTGCATGAACCTCAGAAAGCTCTCAGTTTACCAATTTACCAATTCCCCACCCTGGTCACAGATACAATTGGCTGAAATGAGGTTTCTCTGTTAGGTTAGCTGAGCTCGTTCTTTAAGATAGAATGATGTGCTTAGTTATCCTGGAGAGGCTCAAAGTAGAGCCGCTGCTCCTTCTCATTTAGTTGAGCCAGCTGAGGTTGTTGGGGTGTCTGATAAGGATGCCCCCCAGTCCCCTCCTTTTGGAGATGTACCGGGCACAACCAGCTGGGAGGAGACCCCGAGGTAAACCCTGGACCAGAGCTTGCTGGAAGAATTACTCTTCCCGGCTGGCCTGGGAGCGCCTCGGGGTGCTGGAGACAGGGATGACTGGCGTTCTGTGCTTGTCCTATTGCCACTGCGTCTCTGAGCTGCAGTAAGTGGATCAGAATATGAGAAGATGATGATGAAGCATTCCACAACAGTCTAACACCTCTTCAAGGTACAAGTCAGTTTAAGGTAAAATCAGGAAAAGTCCAGCAGTAAGATGAGGTAAGTTTATGTGTTTGTTTATTTCTCTAGGCTCTGGTTTAAACTCTGCAGCAGAGTTTGAATCAGATGGAGATGTTTAATGATCTTTTTGGAGTCAGTTTGATTTTATATTGTTGAGATTTTAATACAAAGCTGTTCTGGTGATTTCTTTCAGGGTGAAGATCTGAAGACCACTAGTGCCAGGGAGATAACAGCTGCTTGTGACCTGGTTTATTAATTTCTAACTGCTTTTGACCAGAGGAGGATGGGTCCCCCCTTGTGAGTCTTGGTTCCTCCCAAGGTTTCTTCCTCCAGCTTTGAGGGAGTTTTTCCTTGCCACTGTCGCCCTTGGCTTGCTCACTGGGGGGTTTATCTTCTATGTTTTGTTTCTCTTTATTTATTTATTGATTTTTTTAAATTGGTGGCTCTGGAAAAAGACCTTCAATGAAAGAACTGGTAAGTAATACTTTAAAATATCTATACGTAAAAAATCTATTATTATGAAATACTAAGAATTAGCCAGTTGTTAGTGGTGTGGGGAAATTAAAAAGAGCATGGTAAACTAATTACAGATGAAGAGATATATAAATGATCACTGATAACAGCAGTATGGAGCTAAAGATGTATTAACTGATATTACGTATCTTTATTTTATGACCCTGTTAAGAACAGACGAACAGAGGTGAACATCTGGCAGCTGGTGTGAAAACGCAGTATAGCGAGAGAGAGAGAGAGACGCAGCAGAAAGTGAGGAGTAGACGTGATGAGATGATGGAGAGAGGCTGAGCAGGCGAGGATGGAAATAAAAGGGCAAGACAGTTTGAACTGGAAAGAAGAGAATTATTAAAATTACCAGTAAAAAGAAATCACAACAAAGCCTCGTCATTACTGCACTTTGTGAGAAACTGGAAAGTGTAGCTCTGTTTAAATATGCAAATTAGTTCACTGACTGAAATACGATAAGAGTGGAAAGGAGGTCTTTCAGTCATGAGGAGTTTATTTCACTTACAGGACGTTATTACATGAAATGATTACATTTACATTTAAGACATTTAGCAGACGCTCTTATCCAGAGTGACTTACAAAAGTGCTTCACTGTTTACTCAAGAATAACCTCAGCTAGTCTGAATAGACTAAAAACCTCTAACCAAAGTTTAGACTCTACTAAACACAAGTCAATAAGGAGACCATAATCCTCTACTTTTCACCCAAGTCCTCTCAGAAGAGGTGGGTCTTCGTCTACATTTGAACACAGCGAGTGACTCTGGCTGTTCAGACACCCAGGGGAAGCTCGTTCCACCACTTTGGTGACAGGACAGAAAAAAGCCTGGACGGTTGTCTTCTGTGGATCTTAAGGGATCTTAAGGGTCAAGTCGAGCCGTACTTGAAGCTCGAAGGGCTTTTGGGGTAGATCGGCTTTTGACCATTGCCATCACGTACGGAGGGGCTGATCCTTTCTTGGCTTTGTGGGCCAGCATCAGGGTTTTGAATCTGATGCAGGCAGCAGGAAGCCAGTGAAGAGAATGCAGCAGTGGAGCTACATGGCTGAAGACCAGCCAGAAGACAGTTGCAGTAATCAAGTCTTGAAGTGCATGTCCGAGTCAGATTTGCAACATGACTTGAGAACCATAACTGATCATCCATGACTACACCAAGGCTTTGAGCTTCTGTAGATGGAGTGACCAGTGAGTTCTCAAAGGAGACCTGCATCTCAGCATGTCTAGCTGACGTCTCTTGGGAAGGTGGGAAAGAAAGGATGCCTTGAGTGTCGTCGGCGTAACAGTGGTATGAGAATCCATGGGAGGATATTACTTTACCAAGAGAGCTAGTGTAGAGTGAGAAAAGAAGAGGACCAAGAACCGAGCCTTGTGGAACGCCAGTGGAGAGACTACAAGGAGCGGACGTGTCGCCCTGCTACGTTACCTGGTATGAGCGTCCCTGCAGGTACGATGCAAACCATCGCCATGCAGAGCCGGTAATTCCAAGGCTGGCAAGCTGGCAAACTGATGACAGTTTGGCAGCTTTAGCTGCATGGAGCTTCTCTGTAACTGCAATGAGAGCAGTTTCAGTAGAGTGAGACTGGTTAGGGTCCTGTAGATAGTTTTGAGTGAGAAAGAGAGACAGTTAGTTGTAGACGGAACAGTCGAGAATCTTTGAGAGGAAAGAGAGAAGAGAAATGGGTCTGTAGTTGCTGATGTCCAAATGTACACTGTCTGATGTCTGAGATGATGTTTTAGTTTAGTTTTGGATTAAATGTTTTGTTCTGAGAGCATTTTAATTTCTTTAAATTAAATGTAAGTTAATGTAATGATATTGATTCATGGAGGAGGGATACATGCAGAGCGTTGTGAGGCAGTAAAGTTTCCTGACAGTGATTCACTTCAAGCCTCCAGTAGATGGCTGTAAATGTGCAGGTCATGGCAGTGTGTAGGTCTCACACTCAGACCTTGTAGAAACTGAACTCACTGCATATGATCAAACACTGATTATTGATTTAGAGCAAACAAATTATCCCTGAATATCAGAAAAGTTCATACCTGCTTTACAGTCCTAAAAATAAAAACATTAATACTCTTCCACCAATCTGTACGGCTAGTCCCACATTAACTAAGGATCACTGGACTAAATTTCCTAGTTTAGTTTTACTCATTGATGACAAATTGTGCTGGAAAGAACAGGTTTAAGAACTGTACCCCCCCCCCCCCTTCCTCCTTCCACTGTACATCTCAGACTTTAAGTACAACTCTGAGACGCGCCACATGCAGAAGTTTTCGGACAACGCTGCCATTGCGCCTCAGACTTTGCTACTTAACACCTCCAAGACCAAGGGGATGGTGGTGGACTTTCGCAGGGCTAGGCCAGTCACACAGCCTGTCTCTATTAAGGGGGTTGATGTGGAGATGGTTAAGACCTACAGGTATCTCAGACTGCACCTGGATGATAGGTTGGACTGGTCAGCCAACACAGACAACCTGTACAGAAAGGGCCAGAGCCGGCTCTATTTTCTGAGGAGGCTGGGGTCCTTCAACATCTGTAGGAAGCTCCTGCAGATGTTCTATCATACTTTGGCGTCCAGCTGTCTTTTCTATGCTGTGGTGTGTTGGGGAGGAAGCATGAAAAAGACATGCTGGGTCAGTGGTTGGTGTGGAACTGGACTCTGTGGTTAAGGTGGCAGAGAGGAGGACACTGCACAAACAGGTCTCCATTATAACCGATGATGGACAGTCACCCACTGCAATCATCATTATGGACCAAAGGAGCAAGTTCAGCGGCAGGTTACTGTCACAGAGCTGCTCTACAGACAGACTCAGAAGATCCTTTGTTCTGAGAGCCATCAGGCTCTTCAATTCTTCCCAGTAGGGCTGGAAGAGGGAGGAGGACAGATGAGGACTGAGTCTCATATGTTTAATCATAGGTTTATTTATCTGCACTATTAACACTTTACTGTACATCCTACACATCTGCACTCCTGAACACTTGACACTTTACTTATATATCAATATATGCAGAAATGTAGTCAGTATTGTTATATCTGCTGATACACTCTCCTATTGCACATTATTATTCATGCATTCATTATTCTTCCATTATTTATTATTATTTATTTAATTAATTTTTATTTATCTGTATTTATTATATTTATTATTCCTTATTATTGTTTTTACTGTGCTGTTATTGTGTAACTGCTACTGGCTGCTAAATTTCCTTCTGAATCAATAAAGTATCTATCTGTCTGTCTATCTGTCCATCTGTCTGTCTGTCCACACAGAAACATTTAATGACATTACAAAACAAAAAACACACAAAACCAGATGACCCTGACAGAGCACTTAGTTGTATAGTTCTAATGTCTCCATCTGCTGGCCTCAGTGGTGAACTCATGCACAGGTGCTCCAAAGTATGAGGGCTCCACCCTTTACCTAAGGCTCATCTCCAGCACACAGGTGCAGTTCATGATTGGACTGATTAGGACTCCTCTTCAGCACCTCGGTTTGGAGGGTTCTTGGTGAAGTCTGTTTCACTATCTATCTTTGATGTGGTCAGGTTACTTTGTTATTTATTCTGGTTTTGACCCTCTGCTTAGTTCTTTTACCTGGATTATGGATTTGTATCTGCCTGTCTGTTTCCTGACCTCTGCCTGTCCTGACGAGTATTGCTGTAGCCCTAATAAAGTCCCTCTGCACATGCAGCCTGCCTCAACCCAATTTATTGGTACATCGCTTTTTACAACTGCCGTTGTCAAAAACAGCTTTACAGGAATCAGCTAGAGGACACAAGATTAACCAACAGGTAGAAATGAGAGGCCACTTGTAAGACAACCCTTATAAAGGAGTGGTTCTGCAGGACATGACCACAGACCATTTCTACGTTCTCATTCTATCCGGCTGATGTTTTGGTCACTTTTGCATTTTGTCAGTTTTCTCAGCCCTAGAGGTAGCCTGAGGTAGTGTCTACATCCCACAGAAGTTGCTCAGGTAGTGTCCAGGATGGCACATCAATGTAAGCTGTGGCAAGAAGGTTTGCTGTGTCTGTCAGCACAGTGTCCAGAGCATGGAGCAGATACCAGGACACAGGCCAGTACTCCAGAAGACGTATAGGGGGCTGTAAGAGGGCAACAACAGCAGGACTGCTACCTCCTCCTTTGTGCAAGGAGGAACAGGTGGAGCAGAGCCAGAGTCCTGCGAAATGACCTCCAGGCCACTAATATTCATGTTTCTGCTCAAACTGTCAGAAACAGGCATGAGGGTGGTATGAGGGCCTGGTGTCTACAAGTGGGGCTCGTGCTTTCAGTGCAGGGTGATTGGTATTTGCCAGAGAACACCAAGATTGGCAGATTTGCCCTGTGCTCTTCACGGATGAGAGCAGGTTCACAGTGAGCACATGTGAAAGACGTGTCTGAAGACGCCGTGGAGAGCGTTCTGCTGCCTGCAACATCCTCCAGCATGACCAGTTTGGCCGTGGGTCAATAATGGTGTGGGAAGGCATTTCTTTGGAGGGCCGTGTGCTAGGCATAGGTACCCTGACTGCCATTAGGTACCTGGATGAGATCCTCAGACCTGTTGTGAGACCATATGCTGGTGCAGAGGGCCCTGGGTTCCTTCAGACAATGCTAGGCCTCATGTGGCTGAAGTGTGTCAGCAGTTCCTGTATGATAAAGGCATTGATGCTATGGACTTGCCTGGCCGTTCACCAGACCTGAATCTAATCGAGCACATCTGGGACATCCTGTCTCGGTTCACACACCAACGCCACATTGCACCACAGACTGTCCAGGAGTTGACTGATGCTTTAATCCAGCTCTGGGAGGAAATCCCTCAGGAGAACATCCGCCACCTCATCAGGAGCATGGCATTGTAGGGAGGTCATAAAGGCACATGGAGGCCACACACACTATTGATTCTCATTTTAACTTGTCTTGAGGAATTTCCACTGAAGCCGGATCAGCCTGTATCACTCTTATTTTCAGTATAATTCCAAATCCAGACCTCCATGGAATAATAATTTTCATTTAAATTGATCATTTTTATGTTATTTTGTTCTCAAAGCATTCCACTATGTAATGAATAAAGATATTCAGCTGGAATATTTCATTCATTGAGATCTAGGATGTGTTATTTTATTGTTTAATTTGAGCAGTGTATAATCTAATATAATCATAATAGAGATGGTAAGAATAATGAGACCAATTATGGTTAATGGTGGTAATAATAATAATAATAGTGGCAGATTAAACCTGTTTAAACTTTAACATAGTTGTTAGGCAGACAGCAGTAGCCGGGGGATCCAGCGGTCAGTCCTCCATCAGGTCAGGGCGGATAAGTGAGCAGTAATTAATTGGGAATACTGATCAGGCTTTATCCAAGTTTCAGTGAGACAAAAGTAAATAAGACGATATGAGACCTCGGGGCTATGGGAAAGGCCATCATGGTGTGTCCTTCAGTCGGTTAAGTCTCTGCATGGAGTGGATGGTGGGCGTGGAATTAAGCTTTGTAGTGTTGGGCTCATAGACACAGCTAGCCAGTTCCCCCTGCCTTTTCAAATTGTGATCAAGGCTGCAGTGTCAGCCAGAAGACCACCGTTACTTATATCATGGTCTTTCAATAAAACAAAGCCTATGAAATTTCCAAATTTAAATAAAAGCATGAGAATCTATAGAATCCAGAATATAATAAAAATGAGGAAAACTGTAGAAATATGATGTTTATTTGATCATTGACTTTTGTGTCTTATTGTCCACAATGCACCATAAACTAAAAAGTAATTGGCTGCTCTAACATAGTTACTGGCCCCAGACTGATCACTCCCTCTCCCCCACGGTTCATATGGTCTAGAACCTCCACTGGGTGAGGTCAGAATCTAGCACCTACAGCATGAATTCATGGACCCAACCTGCCTTGTGTCAAGAGGCCAGACTGGTGGAGGTGGTGTAACTTCCCAGTCACTGGATCCAGTAGATCCACCTTTAGGATGTTGCAGAAACGAGATCTGCAGCATAAAACTGCTGGAATTGAGTGACGCAACCATGTCAACGTGGACCAGAATCTCCAAAGACTGTTTCCAAACATCTTGTGATGGATGCAGAACAAAATCTGTAATAGAAAATCATTTGGAGTTATTTTCCTAAACAGTCAATGATTCACACGAGAGTCAAGCTTTTAAATAGAATTTTATCACTAAATTTTAAACATTTTCACTGTAGAAATCACAGATTCCTCCTTTTTATGAGTCCGAAAGATTTTTATTGTATAATTATTTGTAATGGTATCAGGATACTAGTGTTGTTATTACTTAGTATCAGAAGAAGAAAACTAGTGGTTTCTCCCATTTCTACTGGAAATATCATGTGTACTCCTGAAGAGACAGCAGCCTCTCTGTGTTCTGATTGGAGGAATCAGGAGAGTAATGTACTGGAATGCCACATAACATGCCCACATAGTTAGGACTTTAAAAGTGTTTATTGAGCTTTTAATGAGTTTAATGAGTGTTTTATACATGATTTAAATGTGAGGAGTGATCACCTTTATGATTTTACACTAAGATGCTCCAAATGTTGTGTGTAAAAGACTAAATTAGGTTAAAAATGGAGTGGAAATCATTTTAAAATGTGGCTCTGAATGCTGCTCTGCTTCTCCACTCATTTACCTTTTTGGTAAATTCTATCAGTGTTACAAAGGATACATCTATTTTCTCCCTCATTTTTAAATGAAGAATATCAGTGTGTCATTGTTGTGTGTAGGGGTCTGGGTGGGGTTTTTCTACATGTTGGGTCTGAGGGGGAACAGGTGGGTGGGCTAGGATTGTGGAATGGGGGGAATATAATTATAAAAATGTCAAATCTAAATGGAAATGCCACATTGGGATTATATATTGAAACTTGTTTAGTTGTAAATTTCCAAATGAAAAATGATGACTTCAAAAGAATATCAGTGTGTTTGATGTGGAACAGACTGTAAGGCTTTACAACATATTTTATAATTACAAAACAATGAAATCTGTAGTTGATCAATTCTCCTCTTTTCATTTTTGAACACATGGTTGATAAAAGCTTTCCTTAATACAAATTCAGAATGACTTCAGTTACGAGTGAAACACTTCCAGAAATAAGGGGGTTGCTTTTATCAACCGGAAGTTGATCCTCCATGTTTACAGTTGTCAGTGAACCTCCTATAAATATAAGTATATCTATAAAAATATTCAGTTCTAATAATTCTAATATTTTAATCTTCATTTTTATTGATCAGTGACCACTAGATAATATCATATATAAATATTCTGTCAATTTACAATCACTTAGTATTCAGATCAACGACATGTGATCAGTCCTCGTGACTCGACTAGACTAGCATATGTCGCTAACTAGCGGATGCGCTCGTCGGCTGGGTGACGTTTGATGGTGGAACGTTTATGACGTCATAGAGAGAGAGGTTCGATTCCATGGTAACGAACAGAGCGGCGGAACGTTTAAGGAGCAGACAGCAGCTGATCGAGTCTCAGAAGAGATGAGTGATCAGCAGAAGAAGAAGGAGGAAGAACAACGAGAGGAGAAAGCCCTTCTGTCTCCAAGCAGACAGAATCAGGACCACCTCGCCATGCTCAAGGTAGACCAGGGTCTTTTTTACCTGTTCTCTTCAACTTCTCCATTTACCTGTTCTTTCAGGTTCTTTCCAGAGCTTTTGGTGAATAGATTCTATGTAATATGTGTGTATGGATATAAAGTCTAAATGAATGTGTGTCATTTGTGGATGCAGAAAACATCCTCTTTGCAGTGCGTGATGGAGGAAGTGGAGGAAGCAGAAGAGGGCCTCATGGAGGTGCTCCACGAAAATGTAAGTTACCCTTCAGTAATGAACTATAAGGCGTCACTGGATTCAATTTATTATGTCCTGAAATGTGGAATTTTTCTACTATAAATCCTGAGATTTTTAAAAGATCGGCTCTTCACCAGGCCTTTGAGTCCTAACCAAAAGTTATTAATGCTTTAATCTTCTCTTCTCACATGTAGACTGATTACAACATTGGAAATTACATCACTGCAATGTTCCAGTACATTGTGGAGTTTCCCATTCTCCAGTTCCTCATCATGTTTATTGCTCTGATCAACTGTATCGTCATCAGCGTCGAGACCAACTCAAGGATTGCCAAGGTGAGAACCATAAATCTTAAAGCCACCAGATATTTTCAGAAGGTCTACCTTCATTTGATCATTAAAATAATCCTCTTTGTGTATTTATTAAATATTCTATCATCTTCAGATCATGTTCACTCTCCCACTGACTGACTAACTCTACAGCACAGCTCTGTGCTTCTGTCAGTGTGTTTTGTAGGACAGGTGATGTTTCTGGGACTTGTGTGTGAGTGTACTTTCAGAAACACTGTATATTAACCTCCGCTCTCTTTCTGACTGTAATTTCAGGACCATGAGACTGCATTCCTGATCTGGGAGCGGATCATTTTCACCGTCTTCATTTCAGAGATTGTTCTGAAGTTCACCTATGGTTTCAGGATTTTCTGGATGGTACTGTTTTTTCCTGTTTTCTATTAATCCATATAGACCTTGTAGAAGGTTGCTGTGTCTCATCAAGTCTTATTTGATTATTCCTTCTTCTGTATCTGCAGAGTGGGTGGAATGTCCTGGATTTCCTGGTTAATCTGGTGCTGATGGCAGGGTACACATTCTTGCCCCCAAGCCAAAATCGGCTCATCAGGTGAGGAAAATTACAGTGACGTGTTCCCACATTTTAAAAACTCATCAGGTTTTCCATCTAGATCAGTGTTCCTCATAAAAGGATGGAAATTAGAAGAGTGATGGTCTGTCTGTTCAGACCGAGCTCACAGTTTTAACTGTTCAATATTTTGCCTCATTCTTTTCTCCTTTTCCAGAATGCTGCGACTCTTTCGGAGTGTCAGGCTGTTTGCTTCCTTCGAGGGATTTTCCAAAGCAATCAACAGCATCACCCGTTCCATGTCTGCACTGCTGAACATCTTCGTTCTCATCATGTGCTTCATGGTGGTAAGTGCTCTCCCACGATTCATATTTAAATGTTAAAATCTCAAAACGATCAAAATGATGAGGTCTCTGTACTTGTGTCTTGTTCATGGTGTAATGCTGTACGCTGTGTGTGAACGACTCTGTCTTTGATTGTGCTCTAGATGTTTGGCCTGTGTGGAGTGATGCTGTTTGGAGATGAAGTCCCATCTGCTTTTGGAGACTTCCCTACAGCCCTGTACACTCTCTTCATCTGCATCACCCAGAATGGCTGGTTTAAGATCTACTATGGTTTTAAGGGGTAAGCAGCTCTTGTCTGGATCTCTGACTGTAACTAAATGAGCAAAGTGTCAGTTCTGAAACACAACACTAGGTGAACATATGTGAGCGCAGTAAACCTCAGTGTACGTCCATCTGTTTTGGCACGTTTGTATTTGGTGCAAAGATTCATATTTTATAGCCGCTCTACAGACAGTTTTGTCTAATTTAATATTCTGTACATTTCAGTGTGGATGAAGCACTTCGCTATGCTGCGTTGGTGTACTTCTTCGTCTTCATCTTCAGCTGTGGGTTCATCTTCCTGAACTTCTTTAGTTCTGTCATCATCACCAATCAGGAACTAGCTGTGGAATCAGATTCCACTAAGGTAAGCCTGCTTTACATCCTACCTTCAGCTCATGATAACAACAGTGTGTAAATATCCAGTTTAACCCCTTACTTAAAGATCCTCTAGCTGAACATATTAATATTGTCTGCATGTAAGTCATTATTGTCCTCTTATTTTATTCCAACTGAAACTTTTTTCTCAATAACAGTCAGAAGAAGATGAATCTCAGAAAGACCTGGTACATGTGGAGGAAGTGGTCGCCAAAACCAGCATGACCCAGCGCCAGACACCGTGGCATGACAGCTGCCTGACCAACCTGACTCTCGACAACTTTGAGAATCTGGTCCTGCTACGGGAAGCCATAGACAGGAATGAGAGAGAGTTTCAAGAGATTCGCCAGAAGCTGATGAAGTAAGGTTCAACAGCACAGCTGATAAACTCCTTATTTTACTTTCAGTCTGTCAACAGCTGTTATGAAAAGGTCCACCTGGACTGTAGAATGATGCACTGCTCTGACTGTAAATGTGTTCATCCAGGATTGTGGATGAGGTCCGAAACCTGCCCATCAATAAAGAGCGGGAGCTTCAGGCCGAGAGGGAGAAAGAGATGGCCGCCACCTTGACGGACAACTTGTTGGGCGACGACATCGCCTCTGGCCAGGCTGGAGATATTCTGTCCACTTTCATCGCTCTGGAAGAGGTGAAGAAATACTGTTACTGAGCACAAACACTTGAAGCACTGTAATCAGATTAGAAGAGTGTTTTGTTCCTCTAGAAATAAGACTTGTATTTACTCTGAGCTTTCTTCTCCGTTTCAGGCCAACCTTCTCGACTCAAGGACAACAACGGACGTGTTTGGTGAAGGTTTGGTGCAGGAAGGCATCCGCAGACTGGCCAGAGAAGCTGTGTCGGATTTCCCTTCACGCAGCCAGTCTTCAGCAATGTCCGTGACCAACAGAAATTAAGTCAAGCTCCAGCTTTGACCATTGATCATGGGTGGGATGTGATGGGACTTCTGTGCTAGTCATGGTTTGTCCATCACAAACAGCATGTTCCAACACAAGGTTGCTGATAAGTGTACTTAGTACAAGAGCACCTTGGGCCAGAGGTAAGTTATGGACATTGAGGTCTTGTCGTCTGACCTGTGGCCGTGTGTTTGAGAATACTTGGGTAAAGAGAGGTGCTGAGCTTTCAGCTGATCACCATCTGGTGGAGAGTTGGATCAGCCAGTCCTGGCAGGTCCAAACAAGTAGTAAAGGCCTGTTGGGGGAAATTGGCTGAGGAGTTGTCTGAAAATATCATCTCAGAACTCTCATCTCCAAAGGAGCTTCTCACATGTCCTGGAGGAGGTTGGGGACATGGATTCATAATGGATTATGTTGAAGACCTCCGTAGTGGAAGCAACTGTTCATAGCTGTTACCAAAACCTTGTTTGTGCTTGTTATGACTGCATCCAAAGAACCTGTTGGTGGACACCAGCAGTGAGGAAGGCTGTCAAGAGGATGAAGGAGGATCGGGGTCCTCCTGATTCCGCTAATGGGTACCGACATGCATAAAGGTAGCAGCTTTGTCAGTTGCAGAAGCTAAATCCAGGGCATGGGAAGAGTCCGTAGAGTTTATGGGGACTGATTTTCGGGCGGCCTCAAAGAGGTTCTGGAAAACGCTCCAAGAACTCAGAAAGGGAAGGAGGGACATTGCCCAAATTGTGCTCTGTAAGGGTGATGAAACTCTGAACTCTGAGGATCTTGTTGAGCATTGGAAGGTACACTTTGAGGAGCTCCTAATCCTGAGGCACATGCCTTCTATCCAGAAGGTAGGGCTGGAGATTTCCGGGCATCCGTCTCTCTGGCCAAAGTCACTGATGTGGTTGAAAAGCTTCACAGTGGCAAGACACCCGGAGTGGATGAGATTCCCTGGAAGTTTGTGAAAGCTCGTGCATGGACCTCAGAAAGCTCTCAGTTTACCAATTTACCAATTCCCCACCCTGGTCACGGATACAAGCGGCTGAAATGAGGTTTCTCTGTTAGGTTAGCTGAGCTCGTTCTTTAAGATAGAATGATGTGCTTAGTTATCCTGGAGAGGCTCAGAGTAGAGCCGCTGCTCCTTCTCATTTAGTTGAGCCAGCTGAGGTTGTTGGGGTGTCTGATAAGGATGCCCCCAGTCGTCTCCTTTTGGAGATGTACTGGGCACAACCAGCTGGGAGGAGACCCCGAGGTAAGCCCTGGACCAGAGCTTGCTGAATGAATTACTCTTCCCGGCTGGCCTGGGAGCGCCTCGGGATGCTGGAGACAGGGATGACTGGCGTTCTGTGCTTGTCCTATTGCCGCTGCGTCTCTGAGCTGGAGTAAGTGGATAAGAATATGAGAAGATGATGATGAGGCATTCCACAACAGTCTAACACCTCTTCAAGGTACAAGGCAGTTTAAGGTAAAATCAGGAAAAGCCCAGCAGTAAGATGAGGTAAGTTTATGTGTTTGTTTATTTCTCTAGGCTCTGGTTTAAACTCTGCAGCAGTGTTTGAATCAAATGGAGATGTTTAATGATCTTTTTGGAGTCAGTTTGATTTTATATTGTTGAGATTTTAATACAAAGCTGTTCTGGTGATTTCTTTCAGGGTGAAGATCTGAAGACCACTAGTGCCAGGGAGATAACAGCTGATTGTGACCTGGTTTATTTATTTCTAACTGCTTTTAACCAGAGGAGGATGGGTCCCCCCTTGTGAGTCTTGGTTCCTCCCAAGGTTTCTTCCTCCAGCTTTGAGGGAGTTTTTCCTTGCCACTGTCGCCCTTGGCTTGCTCACTGGGGGGTTTATCTTCTATGTTTTGTTTCTCTTTATTTATTTATTGATTTTTTTAAACTGGTGGCTCTGGAAAAAGACCTTCAATGAAAGAACTGGTAAGTAATACTTTAAAATATCTATACGTAAAAAATCTATTATTATGAAATACTAAGAATTAGCCAGTTGTTAGTGGTGTGGGGAAATTAAAAAGAGCATGGTAAACTAATTACAGATATAGAGATGTATAAATGATTACTGATAACAGCAGTATGGAGCTAAAGATGTGTTAACTGATATTACGTATCTTTATTTTATGACCCTGTTAAGAACAGACGAACAGAGGTGAACATCTGGCAGCTGGTGTGAAAACGCAGTATAGCGAGAGAGAGAGAGACGCAGCAGAAGGTGAGGAGTAGACGTGATGAGATGATGGAGAGAGGCTGAGCAGGCGAGGATGGAAAGAAAAGGGCAAGACAGTTTGAACTGGAAAGAAGAGAATTATTAAAATTACCAGTAAAAAGAAATCACAACAAAGCCTCGTCATTACTGCACTTTGTGAGAAACTGGAAAGTGTAACTCTGTGTAAATATGCAAATTAGTTCACTGACTGAAATACGATAAGAGTGGAAAGGAGGTCTTTCAGTCATGAGGAGTTTATTTCACTTACAGGACGTTATTACATGAAATGATTACATTTACATTTAAGACATTTAGACGCTCTTATCCAGAGTGACTTACAAAAGTACTTCACTGTTTACTCAAGAATAACTTCAGCTAGTCTGAATAGACTAAAAACCTCTAAGTTTAGACTCCACTAAACACAAGTCAATAAGGAGACCATAATACTCTACTCTTCGCCCAAGTCCTCTCAGAAGAGGTGAGTTTTCTGAATTATCCAGATGTTGTACAGGAGGAATCTGCATGTCCAAGTCAGATTTGCAAAATGACTTGAGAACGATAACTGATCATCCATGACTACACCAAGACTTTGAGCTTCTGTAGATGGAGTGACCAGTGAGTTCTCAAAGGAGACCCACATCTCAGCAGGTCTCGCTCACGTCTCTTGGGAAGGTGTGAAAGAAAGGATGACCTGAGTGTTGTTGGTTGTACACTCAACGTTCGAGAGAGAAGAGAAATGGGTCTGTAGTTGCCGATGTTCAAGCCATGTCCAAATGTACACTGTCTGATGTCTGAGATTATGTTTTAGCTTAGTTTAGGAATAAATACATTTTAATTTATTTAAATTTAATTTAAGTTAAGTTAACGTAATCATATTGATTCATGGAGGAGGGATACATGCAGAGCGTTGTGAGGCAGTAAAGTTTCCTGAGAGTGATTAGGTAGGGATGGCGTCCACCCCACGCAGGAGGGTGCTGCCCTACTTTCGTGCAGCTTAGCTCATAGTCTGCTAGTCAGTCGGCAGAGTAGTGTAAAAGGCTGCTGACAATCCAGAGCCGGGACCAGGCCGCAAACAGACAGACTAAACTGACCATCTGCGAGCTGCTTTGAGGCGTCACCCAGGTTTCACTGTATTGAGACTGTGCTGTGCCCTGAATTAAACCCAAGCATAGAATATCTAAATCAGCTCGTTTTAATCATTTAATTAGTGTTAAATTCTCTCATTCTAACGATAACAGCTCCACCTCAGACCTAAAGCTCGGTCTACTTAATATTAGATCATTATCCTTGAAAGCAGTCATTGTAAATGAAATTATATGTGATCAGAAACTAGATATTCTCTGCCTCACTGAAAACTGGATTAGACCGGACCAATATATAGCACTAAATGAAGCCACCCCTGCAGGTTATAAATATGTACATAGCCCTAGATTATCAGGCAGAGGAGGTGGAGTATGCATAATCTACCAGAATACACTAGATTATTCAAAAACACTGTATCACCTTCACTTCTTTTGATATTCTTTACATTAATATATCAAACCCAGCCACAAATAAAAATGCATTTACACTAATTAATATGTATAGGCCTCCAGGGCCCTACTCTGAATTTTTTAAAGAATTTAGTGATTTTGCTGCAGACTTGGCAGTGTGCAGCGACAAAGTTATAATAGTAGGAGACTTTAATATTCATTTTGAAAAAGCAGATGATCCATTAACAAAGGCGTTTGCATCGATCTTGAATTCTGTCGGCATCAAAATAAACGTAACTGGACCCACACATTACTGTAATCATACCCTAGATTTAGTCCTGACCCTGGGTGTTAGCAATGATCATCTAAATATTCCTCAAAGCTCAGTAATATCAGACCATTATCTAATCTCCTTTGAGCTACATCTTAGGCAAAATGTTAATTTGTCCCCCCACCACTGTCTAAAGCGTGCAATAATCCCAGTGACCGCTGTACAGTTTACTGAAAACCTCACAGACCTCTCGACCTTAGCTTACACTCCGTCAAACCAAACAGAGCTAGTTAAATTAAGAAACGGTCTAGAAAACATCCTTTGATCATCCTTAGACAAAGTAGCAAAATTTAAAAGTAAAATGACAAGGCAAAAAAGGCCTGTACCGTGGTACAGTGATCAAACTCTTACCTTAAAACAAACAGTGAGGACACTAGAGGTGTTCCACTCTGCCTGGAAGGACAGCCTTAGTCAATATAGAAAGACACTCATTAAAGCTCGCTCAGCTGTGGCCCAACAACTCTGCTTATACCCGAGTAAAAATGACATGTATGAGATATTCCAATCTGGATTCCCAATCACAGCACAGAGACAGCCCTAGTGAAGATTATAAATGATCTCCTTCTTGCCTCTGATCAAGGCTATGTATCTTTATTAGCCCTACTAGACCTCAGTGCAACCTTAGGTTAGGTTAGGTTACAATAGATCATACTGCATTACTAGAAAGATTAGAGAAAATGGTTGGAATTACAGTTACAGCCCTATCATGGTTCAAATCATATGTAACTGAACACTATCAGTTTGTAAAGATAAATGATTTATCTTCAAATTACACAAAAGTAAGATATGGAGTTCCGCAAGGCTCTATTCTAGGACCACTATTATTTACATACATGGACAAAATTGTTGGTACCCTTCGGTTATTGAAAGAAAAACCCACAATGGTCACAGAAATAACTTGAATCTGACAAGTAATAAATAAAAATGCCATAAAAATGAACCACTGAAAGTCAGACATTGCTTTTCAACCAAGCTTCAACAGAATTGTTTTAAAAATGAAACTCATGAAACAGGCCTGAACAGAAATGATGGTACCCATGACTTAATATTTTGTTGCACAACCTTTTGAGGCAATCACTGCAATCAAACGATTCCTGTAACTGTAAATGAGACTTCTGCACCTCTCAGCAGGTATTTTGGCCCACTCCTCATGAGCAAACTGCTCCAGTTGTCTCAGGTTTGAAGGGTGCCTTTTCCAGACGGCATGTTTCAGCTCCTTCCAAAGATGCTCATTAAGATTTAGGTCAGGGCTCATAGAAGGCCACTTCAGAATAGTCCAATGTTTTCCTCTTAGCCATTCTTGGGTGTTTTTAGCTGTGTGTTTTGAATCATTATCCTGTTGCAAGACCCATGACCTGCGACTGAGACCAAGCTTTCTGACACTGGGCAGCACATTTCTCTCTAGAATCCCTTGATAGATCCCTTGATCTTGAGATTTCATTGTACCCTGCAAAGATTCAAGACACCCTGTGCCAGATGCAGCAAAGCAGCATGGAGCCTCCTCCATGTTTCACAGTAGGGACAGTGTTCTTTTCTTGATATGCATTTTTCCCTCTGTGAACATAGAGATGATGTGCCTTGGCAAAAAGTTAGATTTTTGTGTCATCTGTCCATAGGACATTCTCCTGCAGCTTTGTCAACATGTAGTTTGGCAAATTTCAGTCTGGCTTTTTATGATTTGTTTACAACAGTGGTGTCCTCCTTGTTCGTCTCCCATGAAGTCCACTTTGGCGCAAACAACGACGGATGGTGTTATCTGACACTGATGTTCCTTCAGCTTGAAGTTCACCTTTAGTCTCTTTAGAAGTTTTTCTGGGCTTTTGTTACCAATCATGTTATGCGTCTCTTTGATTTGTCATCAATTTTCCTCCTGCAGCCACGTCCAGGGAGGTTGTCTACAGTCCCATGGATCTTAAAGTTCTGAATAATATGTACACCTGTAGTCACAAGAACATCAAGCTGTTTGGGGATGGTCTTATAACCTTTACCTTTAACATGCTTGTCTATAATTTTCTTTCTAATCTCGTGAGACAACTCTTTCCTTCGCTTCCTCTGGTCCATGTTGAGTGTAGTACACACCATGTCACCAAACAGCACAGTGACTACCTGTAGCCCTATATATAGGCCCACTGATTGATTACAAGATTGTAGACACCTGTGATGTTAATTAGTGGACACACCTTGATTTAACATGTTCCTTTGATCACATTATTTTCAGGGGTACAATCATTTTTGCCCAGGCCTGTTTCATGAGTTTATTAATAATTAATAATGAATAATTCTTTGAAGCATGGTTCAAAATCAATGTTGGATTTTCATTTATTAATTTTCATTGAATTTTTGTTTATTATTACTTTTGTCAGATTCAAGTTATTTCTGTGACCATTGTGGGTGTTTCTTTCATTGACCGACGGGTACCAACAATTTTGTCGACGTGTGTACATTATACATGTTCCACTGTTATGCAGATGATACACAGCTCTATATATCAGCCAAACCTTAGGAATAAATGTAGATTACAGAAAATGGAGGACTGTGTAAAGGATATAAAACTCTTTCTTCTTAACAAAAAATAAAACTCTTTCTTCTCCTTCTTCTTAACAGTGACAAAACCAAGATTCTCCTTTTAGTTCCAAAAGACACTAGAAATAAACTCTGACCTATTGTTAGACTTGGCTGATACTTCCATTATTCCTGGTCTAGCAGCTAAAAATCTTGGCGTCATATTCTATTCAGATTTATCATTTGAGCAACATATAGCTAATATTAGTAGGACAGCCTTTATCAGCTTAGGAGCATCACCAAACTAAGAAGCTGCTTATCTCTACAGGTTGCAGAAAAGCTAGTGCATGTTTTTATTAGCTCAAGGCTAGATTACTGTAATGCACTTTGTCAGGTTGTTCCAGCAGGAACCTCAATCTACTTCAACTAGTTCAAAATGCTGCAGCCAGGGTCCTTACTAAAACTAGAAGATTTGACCATATCAGTCCAGTTCTATCAGCACTTCATTGGCTCCCAGTTAAATTCCGTATTGAATACGAAATTCTTCTATTAACATACAAAGCCCTACATGGCCTCGCTCCTGAGTACCTGTGAGATCTTACGCGATCACTCAGGTTTGTGTACGGTGGAACAGATGGACGCTAGCGTTTCAGGGT
This sequence comes from Salminus brasiliensis, assembly GCF_030463535.1. NCBI lineage: Eukaryota > Metazoa > Chordata > Actinopteri > Characiformes > Bryconidae > Salminus > Salminus brasiliensis. The sequence continues at coordinate 6,653,926 of NC_132895.1, read as the reverse complement.
GCTCCCATGTCTGTGTTACCTTCTGGCTCTCTCCTTTTAATTAGACTGTTATAGTCAGACCTGCCAAAGTCGTCAGACACACTCTGATACTGCTCACCATTCTCTGCTCTCCATAAAATCCTCTCAGACCTAACTCTCTTTTAAGTCTCTTTACCTTCTAAGAGTAAATGGTCACCCAGCCCGATGCCAGACCAGCGGCACACCCTCCTACCACTGCTACCTGTCTAATGTCCATGTTAAAACCTAAATAGACTCTTAACTATCTTCCACTATTAATATCACCACTATTAGCCATCATTACTCTCATTACTCTGACCATCACTGCCATGACTATATTAGGTGATACTACAGCATGATTAGTATATTATGATTATGATCAGAACAGTTCAACAGTATAGATGGTTTGGTAACGTTTATCAATAATTTATAAATAATTCTGACCAGAGGACGATGGGTCGGGTCCCCCTTGTGAGTCTTGGATCCTCCCAAGGTTTCTTCCTCCAGCTCTGAGGGAGTTTTTCCTTGCCAATGTCACTGTTGGCTGCTCACTGGGGGTCTTAGATATTTCATGTCTTCATATGTTATTTCTTTTTCTTTTCTGTCTTTTCTTAATTGCTAATTATGTAAAGCTGCTTTGTGACAACAACATTCATAAGCTATACAAATAAATCTGACTTGACTTAATTCACTTCAAACCTCCACTAGATGGCTGTAAATGTGCAGGTCATGGCAAGTGTGTAGGTCTCACACTCAGACCTTGTAGAAACTGAACTCACTGCATATGATCAAACACTGATTATTGATTTAGAGCAAAAAAAGTATCCCTGAATATCAGAAAAGTTCATACCTGCTTTACAGTCCTAAAAATAAAAACATTAATACTCTTCCACCAATCTGTACGACTAGTCCCATATTAACTCAGGATCACTGGACTAAATTTCCTGTTATACTCATTGATGACAAATTGTGCTGGAAAGAACAGATTTCACTCATTTCTAATAAAATAGTAAAATATTGGCGTCATCAGAAGAATAAAATGTTCACTGCTACAAGAAATTCTTCTGAACTTGTGTTACACTGATTTCTCCTTACCTCTCTTACTGTAACAGTAATTGGGCGAGTGCTTACAGAAGCAGCATCAGATGTTCACATACTCTTCAGAAGAGCTTTGTTAGAATGGTTAATTCAGCTAATTATCACACAACCTCCCGTCCATTTTTCCAAACCCATATTCAGTGAGTGTGAAATCGTCCACTTTTAAATGCAGGGCTAGGCCAGTCACACAGCCTGTCTCTATTGAGGGGGTCGATGTGGAGATGGTTAAGACCTACAGGTATCTCAGACAGCACCTGGATGATAGGTTGGACTGGTCAGCCAACACAGACAACCTGTACAGAAAGGGCCAGAGCCGGCTCTATTTTCTGAGGAGGCTGGGGTCCTTCAACATCTGTAGGAAGCTCCTGCAGATGTTCTATCAGACTGTGGCCTCCAGCCGTCTTTTCTATGCTGTGGTGTGTTGGGGAGGAAGCATGAAAAAGACATGCTGGGTCAGTGGTTGGTGTGGAACTGGACTCTGTGGTTAAGGTGGCAGAGAGGAGGACGCTGCACAAACAGCTCCCCATTATGACCGATGATGGACGGTCACCCACTGCAATCATCATTATGGACCAAAGGAGCAAGTTTAGCGGCAGGTTACTGTCACAGAGCTGCTCTACAGACAGACTCAGGAGATCCTTTGTTCTGAGAGCCATCAGGCTCTGCAGCTCTTCCCAGTACGGCTGGAAGAAGGAGGAGGACAGATGAGGACTGAGTCTCTTATGTTTAATCATAGGTTTATTTATCTGCACTATTAACACTTTACTGTACATCCTACACATCTGCACTCCTGGACACTTGACACTTTACTTCTATATCAATATATGCAGAAATGTAGTCAGTATTGTCATATCTGCTGATACACTCTCCTATTGCACATTATTATTCATTCATTCATTATTCTTCCATTATTAATTATTATTTATTTTATTTTATTTTATTTATCTGTATTTATTAAATGTATTTCTTATTATTGTACAAATTGGATTCCAAAAAAGTTGGGACACTAAACAAATTGTGAATAAAAACTGAATGCAATGATGTGGAGATGGCAAATGTCAATATTTTATTCGTAACAGAACATAGATGACAGATCAAAAGTTTAATCTGAGTAAATGTAACATTTTAAAGGAGAAATATGTTGATTCACAATGTCATGGCGTCAACAAATCTCAAAAAAGTTGGGACAAGTAGCAATAAGTGGCTGGAAAAAGGAAATTGAGCATATAACAAACAGCTGGAAGACCAATTAACACTAATTAGGTCAATTGACAACATGATTGGGTATAAAAAGAGCTTCTCAGAGTGTCAGTGTCTCTCTGAAGCCAAGATGGTAAGAGGATCACCAATTCCACCATTGTTGTGCAGAAAGATAGTGCAGCAATACCAGAATGGTGTTACCCACCATAGCAAAGACTTTTAAGTTATCATCATCAACCGTGCTTAACATCATCAAAAGATTCAGAGAATCTGTAACTCAACTCGCTCAAAACTCTACTGGATGCTTGTGATCTCCGGGCCCTTAAACGTCACTGCACCTCAAACAGGAATGCCACTGTCAAGGAAATCACAGAATGGGCTCAGGAATACTTCCAGAAATTATTGTCAGTGAACACAATCCACCGTGCCATCCGCCGTTGCCAGCTGAAACTCTACAGTGCAAAGAGGAAGCCATTTCTAAGCAAGCTCCACAAGCTCAGACGTTTGCACTGGGCCAGGGGTCTTTTAAAATGGAGTGTGGCAAAATGGAAGACTGTTCTGTGGTCAGATGAGTCACGATTTGAGGTTCTTTATGGAACACTGGGACGCCATGTCATCCGGACCAGAGAGGACAAGGATAACCCATAAGTTGTTATCAACGCTCCGTTCAGAAGCCTGTATCACTGATGGTATGGGGTTGCATGAGTGCTTGTGGCATGGGCAGCTTGCATGTCTGGAGAGGCCCCATTAATGCAGAGAACTATGTTCAGGTTCTAGAACAACATATGCTCCCATCTAGACGTCATCTCTTTCAGGGAAGACCCTGCATTTTTCAACAAGATAATGCCAGACCACATTCTGCAGCAATCACAACATCATGGCTATGTAGGAGAAGGATCCGGGTACTGAAATGGCCAGCCTGCAGTCCAGATCTTTACCTATAGAGAACATTTGGCGCATCATAAAGAGGAAGGTGCGACAAAGAAGGCCCAAGACGATTGAACAGTTAGAGGCCTGTATTAGACATGAATGGGAGAGCATTCCTATTTCTAAACTTGAGAAACTGGTCTCCTCTGTCCCCAGACATCTGTTGAGTGTTGTAAGAAGAAGGGGGGATGCCACACAGTGGTAAAAATGGCCTTGTCCCAACTTTTTTGGGATTTGTTGACGCTATGACATTGTGAATCAACATATTTCTCCTTTAAAATGTTACATTTACTCAGATTAAACTTTTGATCTGTCATCTATGTTCTATTCCGAATAAAATATTGACATTTGCCATCTCCACATCATTGCATTCAGTTTTTATTCACAATTTGTTTAGTGTCCCAACTTTTTTGGAATCTGGTTTGTATTTACTGTGCTGTTATTGTGTAACTGCTACTGGCTGCTAAATTTCTTTCTGAATCAATAAAGTATCTGTCTGTCTGTCTGTCTGTCTGTCCATCTGTCTGTCTGTCCACACAGAAACATTTAATGACATTACAAAACAAAAAACACACAAAACCAGATGACCCTGAAAGACCACTTAGTTGTATAGTTGTAATGTCTCCATCTGCTGGCCTCAGTGGTGAACTCATGCACAGGTCATGTGCTCCAAAGTGTGAAGGCTCCACCCTTTACCTAAGGCTCATCTCCAGCACACAGGTGCAGTTCATGATTGGACTGATTAGGACTCCTCTTTAGCACCTCGGTTTGGAGGGTTCTTCATGAAGTATGTTTCAATACCTGTCTTTGATGTGGTCAGGTTACTTTGTTGTTTATTCTGGTTTTGACCCTCTGCTTAGTTCTTTTACCTGGATTATGGATTTGTACCTGCCTGTCCTGACAACAAGTATTGCTGTAGCCCTAATAAAGTCCCTCTGCACATGCAGACTGCCTCAACCCATATTTATTGGTACATTGCTTTTTACAACTGCCATCGTCACAAAACTGCTTTACAGGAATCAGTAAGAGGACAAGAGATCAACCAAACAAAAGCTGATAGTGACGAGGAAAAGCTCCCTCAGCACTGGTGGAAAAGAGCTTGGGAGGAACCAAGACTCACAGAGGGACCCATAATATAGTCTAATATAATCATAATAGAGATGGTCAGAATAATGAGAGTAATGAGGGTTAATGGTGGTAATAAGAATAACAGTGGCAGATAGTTTGAGCCCATTCAAACTTAACATAGTCTTTAGGCAGATAGCAGTAGTGGGGGAGTCCAGCAGTCAGTCCTCCATCAGGTCAGGGTGGATTTGAGAATTGTTGCTGACCATATACATCTTCTAACGGCTGCTTCCAGCATGATCTCACCAAGCAAAAGTCATCTCCGATGGCGTTTCCAGTCACTAGATCCAGTAGATCCACCTTTAGGATGTTGCAGAAACGAGATCTGCAGCATAAAACTGCTGGAATTGAGTGACGCAACCATGTCAACGTGGACCAGAATCTCCAAAGTTTCCAAACATCTTGTGATGGATGCAGAACAAAATCTGTAATAGAAAATCATTTGGAGTTATTTTCCTAAACAGTCAATGATTCACACGAGAGTCAAGCTTTTAAATAGAATTTTATCACTAAATTTTAAACATTTTCACTGTAGAAATCACAGATTCCTCCTTTTTATGAGTCCAAAAGATTTTTATTGTATAATTATTTGTAATGGTATCAGGATACTAGTGTTGTTATTACTTAGTATCAGAAGAAGAAAACTAGTGGTTTCTCCCATTTCTACTGGAAATATCATGTGTACTCCTGAAGAGTGTTCTGTGTTCTGATTGGAGGAATCAGGAGAGTAATGTACTGGAATGCCACATAACATGCCCACATAGTTAGGACTTTAAAAGTGTTTATTGAGCTTTTAATGAGTTTAATGAGTGTTTTGTACATGATTTAAATGTGACAAGTGATCACCTTTATGATTTTACACTAAGATGCTCCAAATGTTGTGTGTAAAAGACTAAATTAGGTTAAAAATGGAGTGGAAATCATTTTAAAATGTGGCTCTGAATGCTGCTCTGCTTCTCCACTCATTTACCTTTTTGGTAAATTCTATCAGTGTTACAAAGGATACATCTATTTTCTCCCTCATTTTTAAATGAAGAATATCAGTGTGTCAGGGTTGTGTGTAGGGGTCTGGGTGGGGTTTTTCTACATGTTGGGTCTGAGGGGGAACAGGTGGGTGGGCTAGGATTGTGGAATGGGGGGAATATAATTATAAAAATGTAAAATCTAAATGGAAATGCCACATTGGGATTATATATTGAAACTTGTTTAGTTGTAAATTTCCAAATGAAAAATGATGACTTCAAAAGAATATCAGTGTGTTTGATGTGGAACAGACTGTAAGGCTTTACAACATATTTTATAATTACAAAACAATGAAATCTTTAGTTGATCAATTCTCCTCTTTTTCATTTTTGAACACATGGTTGATAAAAGCTTTCCTTCCACATTTTTCATATTGTAAAGTTTTTTACAGAAGCTGCAGAAAAGCTTATTTACCTGCCTTGCAAGCTCTGTATTTCCTTCAGGTAATGCTAATCTGAAATATCACAATACTGATAGTCTTGTCTATCGAACACAACCTAAACCTTTATTATTCATCAATAGTCATTATTTGTTCTTTAAAGTTGAGCTAAATTGTCTGTTAATACAAATTCAGAATGACTTCAGTTACGAGTGAAACACTTCCAGAAATAAGGGGGTTGCTTTTATCAACCGGAAGTTGCTCCTCCATGCCAGTGAACTGCCTAGAAATATAAGTATATTTATGAAAATATTCAGTTCTAATAATTCTAATATTTTCATCTCCATTTTTATTGATCAGTGACCACTAGATAATATCAAATATCAATATTCTGTCCATTTACAATCACTTAGTATTAAGATCAACGACATGTGATCAGTCCTCGTGACCTGACTAGACTAGCATACGTCGCTAACTAGCGGATGCGCTCGTCGGCTGGGTGACGTTTGATGGTGGAACGTTTATGACGTCATAGAGAGAGAGGTTCGATTCCATGGTAACGAACAGAGCGGCGGAACGTTTAAGGAGCAGACAGCAGCTGATCGAGTCTCAGAAGAGATGAGCGATCAGCAGAAGAAGAAGGAGGAAGAACAACGAGAGGAGAAAGCCCTTCTGTCTCCAAGCAGACAGAATCAGGACCACCTCGCCATGCTCAAGGTAGACCAGGGTCTTTTTTACCTGTTCTCTTCAACTTCTCCATTTACCTGTTCTTTCAGGTTCTTTCCAGAGCTTTTGGTGAATAGATTCTATGTAATATGTGTGTATGGATATAAAGTCTAAATGAATGTGTGTCATTTGTGGATGCAGAAAACATCCTCTTTGCAGTGCGTGATGGAGGAAGTGGAGGAAGCAGAAGAGGGCCTCATGGAGGTGCTCCACGAAAATGTAAGTTACCCTTCAGTAATGAACTATAAGGCGTCACTGGATTCAATTTATTATGTCCTGAAATGTGGAATTTTTCTACTATAAATCCTGAGATTTTTAAAAGGCCAGCTTTGGCTCTTCACCAGGCCTTTGAGTCCTAACCAAAAGTTATTAATGCTCTAATCTTCTCTTCTCACATGTAGACTGATTACAACATTGGAAATTACATCACTGCAATGTTCCAGTACATTGTGGAGTTTCCCATTCTCCAGTTCCTCATCATGTTTATTGCACTGATCAACTGTATCGTCATCAGCGTCCAGACCAACTCAAGGATTGCCAAGGTGAGAACCATAAATCTTAAAGCCACCAGATATTTTCAGAAGGTCTACCTTCATTTGATCATTAAAATAATCCTCTTTGTGTATTTATTAAATATTCTATCATCTTCAGATCATGTTCACTCTCCCACTGACTGACTAACTCTACAGCACAGCTCTGTGCTTCTGTCAGTGTGTTTTGTAGGACAGGTGATGTTTCTGGGACTTGTGTGTGAGTGTACTTTCAGAAACACTGTATATTAACCTCCGCTCTCTTTCTGACTGTAATTTCAGGACCATGAGACTGCATTCCTGATCTGGGAGCGGATCATTTTCACCGTCTTCATTTCAGAGATTGTTCTGAAGTTCACCTATGGTTTCAGGATTTTCTGGATGGTACTGTTTTTTCCTGTTTTCTATTAATCCATATAGACCTTGTAGAAGGTTGCTGTGTCTCATCAAGTCTTATTTGATTATTCCTTCTTCTGTATCTGCAGAGTGGGTGGAATGTCCTGGATTTCCTGGTTAATCTGGTGCTGATGGCAGGGTACACATTCTTGCCCCCGAGCCAAAATCGGCTCATCAGGTGAGGAAAATTACAGTGACGTGTTCCCACATTTTAAAAACTCATCAGGTTTTCCATCTAGATCAGTGTTCCTCTTAAAAGGATGGAAATTAGAAGAGTGATGGTCTGTCTGTTCAGACCGAGCTCACAGTTTTAACTGTTCAATATTTGTGCTTCTTTCTTTCCTCGTTTTCCAGAATGCTGCGACTCTTTCGGAGTGTCAGGCTGTTTGCTTCCTTCGAGGGATTTTCCAAAGCCCTCAACAGCATCACCCGTTCCATGTCTGCACTGCTGAACATCTTCGTTCTCATCATGTGCTTCATGGTGGTAAGTGCTCTCCCACGATTCATATTTAAATGTTAAAATCTCAAAACGATCAAAATGATGAGGTCTCTGTACTTGTGTCTTGTTCATGGTGTAATGCTGTACGCTATGTGTGAACGACTCTGTCTTTGATTGTGCTCTAGATGTTTGGCCTGTGTGGAGTGATGCTGTTTGGAGATGAAGTCCCATCTGCTTTTGGAGACTTCCCTACAGCCCTGTACACTCTTTTCATCTGCATCACCCAGAATGGCTGGTTTAAGATCTACTATGGTTTTAAGGGGTAAGCAGCTCTTGTCTGGATCTCTGACTGTAACTAAATGAGCAAAGTGTCAGTTCTGAAACACAACACTAGGTGAACATATGTGAGCGCAGTAAACCTCAGTGTACGTCCATCTGTTTTGGCACGTTTGTATTTGGTGCAAAGATTCATATTTTATAGCCGCTCTACAGACAGTTTTGTCTAATTTAATATTCTGTACATTTCAGTGTGGATGAAGCACTTCGCTATGCTGCGTTGGTGTACTTCTTCGTCTTCATCTTCAGCTGTGGGTTCATCTTCCTGAACTTCTTTAGTTCTGTCATCATCACCAATCAGGAACTAGCTGTGGAATCAGATTCCACTAAGGTAAGCCTGCTTTACATTCTACCTTCCGCTCATGATAACAACAGTGTGTAAATACCCAGTTTAACCCCCTACTTAAAGATCCCCTAGCTGAACATATATATATATTGTCTGCATGTAAGTCATTATTGTCCTCTTATTTTATTCCAACTGAAACTTTTGTCTCAATTACAGTCAGAAGAAGATGAATCTCAGAAAGATCTGGTACATGTGGAGGAAGTGGTCACCAAAACCAGCATGACCCATCGCCAGACACCATTGCATGACAGCTGCCTGACCAACCTGACTCTCGACAACTTTGAGAATCTGGTCCTGCTACGGGAAGCCATAGACAGGAATGAGAGAGAGTTTCAGGAGATTCGCCAGAAGCTGATGAAGTAAGGTTCAACAGCATAGCTGATAAACTCCTTATTTTACTTTCAGTCTGTCAACAGCTGTTATGAAAAGGTCCACCTGGACTGTAGAATGATGCACTGCTCTGACTGTAAATGTGTTCATCCAGGATTGTGGACGAGGTCCGAAACCTGCCCATCAATAAAGAGCGGGAGCTTCAGGCCGAGAGGGAGAAAGAGATGGCCGCAACCTTGACGGACAACTTGTTGGGCGACGACATCGCCTCTGGCCAGGCTGGAGATATTCTGTCCACTTTCATCGCTCTGGAAGAGGTGAAGAAATACTGTTACTGAGCACAAACACTTGAAGCACTGTAATCAGATTAGAAGAGTGTTTTGTTCCTCTAGAAATAAGACTTCTATTTACTCTGAGCTTTCTTCTCCGTTTCAGGCCAACCTTCTTGACTCAAGGACAACAACAGACGTGTTTGGTGAAGGTTTGGTGCAGGAAGGCATCCGCAGACTGGCCAGAGAAGCTGTGTCGGATTCCCCTTCACGCAGCCAGTCTTCAGCAATGTCCGTGACCAACAGAAATTAAGTCAAGCTCCAGCTTTGACCATTGATCATGGGTGGGATGTGATGGGACTTCTGTGCTAGTCATGGTTTGTCCATCACAAACTGCATGTTCCAACACAAGGTTGCTGATAAGTGTACTTAGTACAAGAGCACCTTGGGCCAGAGGTAAGTTATGGACATTGAGGTCTTGTCGTCTGACCTGTGGTCGTGTGTTTGGGAACGCTTGGGTAAAGAGAGGTGCTGAGCTTTCAGCTGATCACCATCTGGTGGTGAGATGGATCAGCCAGCCCTGGCGGGTCCAAAGAAGTAGTAAAGGCCTGTTGGGGAAAATTGGCTGAGGACTCGTCCGAAAAGATCATCTCCGAACTCTCATCTTCAAAGGAGCTTTTCACATGTCCCGGAGGAGGTTGGGGACATGGATTCGTAATGGACCATGTTGAAGACCTCCGTTGTGGAAGCAACTGTTCATAGCTGTTACCAAAACCTTGTTTGTGCTTGTTATGACTGCATCCAAATAACCTGTTGGTGGACACCAGCGGTGAGGGAGGCTGTCAAGAGGATGAAGGAGGATCGGGGCCCTCCTGATTCCGCTAATGGGTACAGACACACATAAAGGTAGCAGCTTTGTCAGTGGCGGAAGCAAAATCCAGGGCATGGGAAGAGTCCGTAGAGTTTATGGGGACTGATTTTCGGGCGGCCTCAAAGAGGTTCTGGAAAACGCTCCAAGAACTCAGAAAGGGAAGGAGGGACATTGCCCAAATTGTGCTCTGTAAGGGTGATGAAGCTCTGAACTCTGAGGATCTTGTTGAGCATTGGAAGGAACACTTTGAGGAGCTCCTAATCCTGAGGCACATGCCTTCTATCCAGAAGGTAGGGCTGGAGATTTCCGGGCATCCGTCTCTCTGGCCGAAGTCACTGATGTGGTTGAAAAGCTACACAGTGGCAAGACACCCAGAGTGGATGAGGTTCCCTAGAAGTTTGTGAAAGCTCTTGCATGAACCTCAGAAAGCTCTCAGTTTACCAATTTACCAATTCCCCACCCTGGTCACGGATACAAGCGGCTGAAATGAGCTTTCTTTGTTAGGTTAGCTGAGCTCGTTCTTTAAGATAGAATGATGTGCTCTGTTATCCTGGAGAGGCTCAGAGTAGAGCCGCTGCTCCTTCTCATTTAGTTGAGCCAGCTGACGTCGTTTGGGGTGTCTGATAAGGATGCCCCCCAGTCGCCTCCTTTTGGAGATGTACCGGGCACAACCAGCTGGGAGGAGACCCCGAGGTAAACCCTGGACCAGAGCTTGCTGGAAGAATTACTCTTCCCGGCTGGCCTGGGAGCGCCTCGGGGTGCTGGAGACAGGGATGACTGGCGTTCTGTGCTTGTCCTATTGCCACTGCGTCTCTGAGCTGCAGTAAGTGGATCAGAATATGAGAAGATGATGATGAGGCATTCCACAACAGTCTAACACCTCTTCAGGGTACAAGTCAGTTTAAGGTAAAATCAGGAAAAGTCCAGCAGTAAGATGAGGTAAGTTTATGTGTTTGTTTATTTCTCTAGGCTCTGGTTTAAACTCTGCAGCAGAGTTTGAATCAGATGGAGATGTTTAATGATCTTTTTGGAGTCAGTTTGATTTTATATTGTTGAGATTTTAATACAAAGCTGTTCTGGTGATTTCTTTCAGGGTGAAGATCTGAAGACCACTAGTGCCAGGGAGATAACAGCTGCTTGTGACCTGGTTTCTTCATTTCTAACTGCTTTTGACCAGAGAAGGATGGGTCCCCCCTTGTGAGTCTTGGTTCCTCCCAAGGTTTCTTCCTCCAGCTTTGAGGGAGTTTTTCCTTGCCACTGTCGCCCTTGGCTTGCTCACTGGGGGGTTTATCTTCTCTGTTTTTTTATTTGTACTTTTTTTAAAAACTGGTGGCTTTGGAAAACGACCTTCAATGAAAGAACTGGTAAGTAATACTTTACTATACGTGAAAAAATCTATTATTATGAAATACTAAGAAAAGAGCATGGTAAACTAATAACAGATGAAGAGATATATAAGTGATCACTGATAACAGCAGTATGGAGCTAAAGATGTGTTAACTGATATTATGTACCTTTATTTTATGACTCTGTTAAGAACAGACGAACAGAGGTGGACATCTGGCAGCTGGTGTGAAAACGCAGTATAGCGAGAGAGAGAGAGACGCAGCAGAAAGATCATGGTGCTGAGATGATGGAGAGTTGAAGTTGAGCAGGCGAGGATGGAATAAGAACGGCGAGAAAGTAGAAGTTAGAGGAATTTGGTGGAAAGAACAGAGTTGTTAAAATAAACAGTAAACAGAAATCACAAAGCCTCGTCATTACTGCACTTTGTGAGGAAGCTGGAAAGTGTATGTGTGTGTAACTGTGTGTAAATATGACAGTTAGGTTGTGTTTTTATTAAAATAAGCTGGAGAAAAGAATAATACGTTATACTATATGTACAGCATGCAGCTAACAACCTGGGTTAATATACGGACACTATGACGTCCTACATCAGTTTCTGTAGGATATGACGCGTCCCTCAGGGAAAGGAAAGAGGCCACAGTGATCTGGCACTCGGCTCAACACAGAGATAACATGGATGGGCTTTTCTGCGCATCGTGTTTAATCTAGTTTGTAGCAAATATTAACTTTATCAACTCACGTGGCCCTCCCGAGATGCTTGTTCTCATGTCAACAAACAGTAAATGATTGTAAGAAGAACAAATTGAAAATAATTGCCTAATGATAATAATTGCCTTTTGTGTATTTTCAGTACCTTTCTTTTCCAGTGCAAGTTTTATTACCTAATGTTTATAAACTGAAAATAATGTCATAAAAAACATGGATTATCCACCCAGAATGATCTCATGTAAAATCAAAACGTCAGAGGGACACTACAATGTTTGTCTGACATTTGTATTCAGCGTAACTGCTCAGCTTCTTATCCGCTCCTTCCTTGTCAGGGTCACAGTTGGTCCAGGGCCTACCCAGAATCGCTGGGAGGAAAGAAGGATTACCCCCTGGTCAGGACACCCGTGCATCACAGCGTACCACACACTCCCAGTGTGGGGGTTTTTTGGGGGAGAAAACTTGGAATACCCAAAGGAAACTCACAAGGACGTGGGAAGACCACACCAAATTCCTCCTAGGCTGCGTCTGGAGCAAAGATCAAACCCACAACCTGTGCAGCGCACACATGCATACACACACACACACACACACACCAGTATTATCTATATATTTATTAATTGTAACTATGTTTCCTGTACAAATATTTTCCTTTAAGAGAGTCTTAAATGAGAGCATCATGAGGTCAGTTCAGCAAATGTATTGAGGTACTTAGTGGAAAACATCAGAACCAAACACATTCATTGTTCTTATCATTTCAATCTTTTCATTGTTCTTTTTTTTTTGATGTTTGTTGTTTCATCTTTTTGCTTTTACCAATTTCCCTTTAAAATTTGATTAAACATGAAACACAGTGGGGCTTCTATTATGTAGGCCTCTGAAAATAAACAGTTCACAGCATGCTTTTGATATGAATATTGAACACAAATCTCCTTAGAGGATTTTTTAAATAAGACTAGGACACATGCAAACTGAAATAACTGAACATGGCTTTTATAGTCTTTCTAACTGTAACACGTTGGGGCAGTGGTGGCTCAGCGGTTAGAGCGCCGGGATATCGATAACAGGGTTGTTGGTTCAATTCCCGGGCTCGGCAAGCTGCCACTGTTGGGCCCTTGAGCAAGGCCCTTTACCCTCTCTGCTCCCCGGACGCTGGAGTTGGCTGCCCACCGCTCTGGGTGTGTGTGTGTACTCACTGCCCCTAACACATGTGTGTGTGAGTGTGTGTTCACTACCAGATGGGTTAAATGCGGAGGACACATTTCGCTGTACGCTGTACAGTGACAAATACGTGCACCTTTTTTACTGACTTTTCTGTAGACATTATATAAATCATGAGAGTGAAGCCAGTCAAGATGCCCTTATCCTGTTCATGAAAGTGCTCAGAATGTCTCCAAGTTCAGACAACAAACACATTTGGAAAACACTTATGAATATATGGCCATATTAGGACACATTCATTCACAACAATGCTAATGATTTATTAATTTTACAGTATTCAAAATAAATGTACAATTTTGAAAGAGGTCTTCTGAGAGATGGCCAACTTTCAATCAAGTGGTTCTAACTTAGGGTAATGCTAGCACGTTCCACGGCCTTGAAGACTTTAACAGTTCGGAGCAACCTCTAGGTAGGTGTGTTAGGCTGAAGCCCCTCTAAAAGAGGTAAGTAAAAGTGAGAAAACAGGGCTTTTAGGACTTTTAGGACTTTTCAAAGAACATATCACTTATCATAATAATTACTACCCCCTGCTCAATCACATTACATTGCACTTTACACTTGACAACTCATCCCTGCATTTCTTTTGTATTTTGTGTAAATGTTGTGTATATATTGCAATAGTTATTCCTATATACTTGTTATTATTGCTTTATAAATGTTTACATTATTTAATGTTAGTTATTAAAGCATTTTACTGCTAGCTGTACTGTGAACAACTATCTATGTGACAAATACAACTTCGGGCGTTCGGGGCGTGGACCATCTCCAAAATTTAAAATTTAATATGAAATTTTATCTCATAACCTTTCTGGCACCTCTGTTTTTGAGGGAGTTACTGCTAAACTCAGTCTGGAATGGATGACCTGGAATATAAGTGCCATATAAGTTGCAGGTGAGAATGGGTGGTGCGCAATTGTTACAGGCCTAACCAGTGCTCTTCATGGTCTTTAGAGTTCCATTAATCCCTCTGCTCATGAAATCTTGCTTTGCGTTTATAAAGCTGCAATCCATTTTCTATTGAAAACTAAACTATATGCTGATTACACTGATTAAACTGATGTCATCTAAATAGTTATAGTCTTTATTCTTTAAATTTACATATATTATTGTCTATTATTGCCACTTAAATGTGTTGGGCATATCAGGACACATTTGCATTGCTATATTCCATCATTTTTTTGCCTTAGTTTTTACACATGGGTCATTGTTTATCAATTAATCATATTTGGTATGTTTTTATAATGAGTCTAACTGATTAGTTTCCCCACTGGTCACAATTATGTCCAAGAACAAACCTTACAGTAGCTGTAAATTAGGTTACTGTGGAACTTCCAACCTTAAAACAGCTGCAGAGCCTTGTTTTATAGCCAAACACTAGTCCAAACTGAAAGTCCAGAGGTCCTACATCACAGCTGCAACTGGTTTTCCAAAGCTGCGTATTCAATCTCAGTACCCTGAGAGCCTTCCATGAGCCGTGCCAGGCCTGTGCGGGTGGAGTATTTGAAGATGAAAGCTTTCATGAAGTCGTAGCGGTAGTGGCGCCGTGCGAAAGTGTACACCAGTGGGTTCAGACAGCAGTGAAGCATGGACAAGCACTGGGTGAGATTCAGCGCAATAAAGAGGCCATTCTCTTCCCTGCAGCTAAGTGACAGCACTCCAAGCAAGGCCAGGGCATCAGCAAGGAGGACTGCATGATAAGGCACCCAGCAGGCCAGGAAGACCACAATATAAGTAACGATGGTCTTCTTGCTGACACTGCGGCCTTGATTGCAATTTGAAGGGGCCGAGGCACTTACTAGCCGTGCATATGAGGTAGCGATGACAGGGAAGGGCACAGCAAAGCCCAACACTACAAAGCTTAATTCTGCTCCCACCATCCACTCCATGGGGTTGTTTTGTGGATACACAGGATGGCACAAGGTCACGTTGCCATGCAGAGATTTAACCGACTGGAGGAAGTAGGTGTCAGGCACTGAAGCAATCAGAGCAATCAGCCAAACTCCAGCACACACTATACGCCGTGATGGCCTTTCCCATTGCCTCGAGGTCTCGCCGGTCCGCACTGCAGTCAGGTAGCGATCCACACTCATGCAGGCCAAGAAGAAGATGCTAGCAAATAGACTGACACTGAAGGTCAGGTGAGTTAACTTGCAGGCAACTTGACCAAAGGGCCAATGACCATCTTGGGCAAGGGAGCTCGCCCATATAGGAAGCGTGGCCACCACACACAGATCAGCCATGGCAAGGTTGAGAATGTACACGTGCATCTCATGGCGCTCTCGTCGTCTCGAGCGTAGGTTGACCCAGAGCACCAGGGTGTTGGCAGCCACACCCACCACAAAGCAGAAGATGTAGATGGTGCACACAGTCTTCAGGAGGGCAGAACGACTGAAGGAGGTATGGCATATTTGGGTCTCTACTTGTGACATGTTGCTGTCATGGTGTGTCAGATTTAGTTTTTCCCACATGGTGAACAAGTCAGAGAGATCGCTGGCACTGAAGCTCATTTTTTCATTCAGAGGTGAAGATGACACCTGGAAATGGAGAAATCTGTTCAATAAAGCTCAGGAGAAATACAAATCAGTGAGATTCTACATTTGAGTTGGGAAGGAAACTTCCCAGGGAAAGAATCGGCTTGCCATTTATATACTTCATTAGACAAAAAATATATATATTTTTAAAATCTTGTGTTCAATAATTCACACATTTTGGCACATTTCTGGTTAAGTTCAGAAACAAGGCATGTGGATATTAATATTATCATACCATCATACGTACATTTTTTCTGCAGATTATCTGAAACCTGTGAAGAACGTTGTACCGTGACCTTTGCACGGTATAGTAACCCCCACCTCTTTCAAAAAGTTTCAATTAGAAATCTTAAAAAAAACATCTGCATTCACTGTAAAAACTATTTACATTTGTTTATAAAATGAGAGCTGAGGTACAAATACTTCTTCATAAGTGAGACTACACTCAGGCTTACCTGCTCAAACTCCAGCGTGCAGCTGAAACCCCCTGTGGTGGTGCTGATAGAGCTGGTTTGCATGCAAGAACAAAAAGATTATCGTTGGAGCAAGAAGCTCTGTAGACCTCGCTTTGCCCTTTCATTCAGGAGGTTTCCTCAAATAAGGCGCAGTGCAGGAGGTAACGCCCCTCACAGCGGTTTTACACCAAAGACAGCTTGGTGTTTGAGGTATAGCACCTGGGAGGGGTCGAGGTTTCAGATCTGAGACCAGCTCATGCAATAATGTCATTAGGTAACGCGCATGTAATCCAGAATCTGAGCTTTAAACCAATCTATCACAGAATACATTCTCCAAAGGTTTCAGGGGAATATCTTGTCCTTGTTGCACTCATCTCATTTTATCATTTAGAAATAGTTGCAGGCAGTGTATTAACAGGGAGCTACATTTTTAGTTGATTATTTTAGTAAAATGTGTGACATCGGTTCAAGAGAACAGAGTCCAGTTTCTCAGAAGCTTCTTAGTAATGCTGAGATCTTAACTGATAGAGAGAGCATTCTAGTTCGATGCAGAGCCCCTATGGTGGCACAAAGGTTGTGTTAAATACGATGTGATAACTATATAACATACTGATGCCATATATTAGGTTGACATTTTGAGGCCACAAGATAATATGTTATATATATATATATATATATATATATATATATATATATATATATATGCCACAATATGATTTTGGGGCCAAAATATGACATATTAGATAATATGTTATGGCTTCAAAATAATATATGATAATATATGATCTTGTGGCTTTACAATATATACAAATAGATACAAAATATTGTTTATATATATATATATATATATATATATATATATATATATATATATATATATAATTGATAATATTGTGTATTGAGGCTATAATGTGATATTTTGTGACCACAAAATATAAGATATTGATGCCACAAGGTAAAACAATCATGCCACGAGATAATATATTTGACCACAAGATAATATAGTTTCTATTGAGGCCACAGTATGATGTATTGAGGCTATGACATAATATACTGGAGCCACAAGATCATATATTATTGCCCACTACGCTACACCAACAGGTCTGACAGTACTGACTGCATCGCTACACTTTTAAAAAATAAGCAAATAAGTAAACATACTTGAGTGAATAAAACTTTGTAGATTGTGAATGTGGATAATATCATGGACGTTGTGTGCAGAATCAGGAATTAATGAATGGGATGCAGTTAACTGATGCAAAGCCAATCAGATGTTCTCTGCATCTGCTTGTAATGCTTGTCATGAAATCCATTGAATGAATTTCTGTAAAGGAACTGAGTAGTTTCTTAAACTCTGATGGGGGATAAAGATATGACCTCATTATTGGTAGGAATCAATGGAGGGGTGATTGTTTCGCCCACAAGAAACTGCTTGAAAAGGCCAGCCCCACCAGCCCGGATATGTCCATTGTCCTCACATATCAAAAGTGTCTTTCAAAGCAGGTTTCAAAGGGCCTGTTATAAGACTTTTGTTGTCTTTAGACCTGTGCCAGTTTCTTTATCGCTGCTTTTCTGGACTGAATATGGTGACTGTTAGGAGACAAACGGCAGGAATTTATCATTACTAAAAGAAAAGAACAAAAATACACACACACAGCAGGGTTACTTCTGCTAGACAACACATGCCTCTGTGCCATTCCTACAATTCAGTGTAATGCTTAGTTGTTTTGGTACACATGTCCAAATGTTTGTGGACACCCCTTCTAATGAATGCATTCAGCTACTTTATTTTGCACCCATTGCTGACACAGATGTGCAAGTCCCTGGTAAGAAGTATTGCCAATAGAATAGGACTCTCTGGAGCAGATAAACATGAACCTGTTGGCACCATGTCTAATGCCAGGTGTGGGCTAGAGGGGTACAAAGCCCCCCAGCATTGGGCTGTGGAGCAGTGGAGCTGGGTTATCTTGAATGGTGGTTATCCATCCAGTACTTCTGGGATGAGTTGGGTAGTTGGGAATAAAAAGGAGTGGCAATCATCCAACATCCTGACCTGAATGCATGCAGATCCTCACAGCAATGCTCCAAATGCTCTAGAAGAAAGCCTTCCCTGACCATTAGAGACAACTGATTAGATTCTGTGATCGTTTGGCATTTAAAAAAACCCTTCTGATCAATTTTAATACCAGACACCTGCGAGGCGGAGGGCGGTTTACAGAGGAAGTGGGTTTTGTGGGTTTGGTGATAGACTGATACTGTATGTCTAGGGTGTAGCTTTACAGATATCACACCTATCCTGAACCCGCAGACTAAGATACGCCCGAGATACACCCTACAACATTTTCAAGTACAATCACAACCTAGTACTCACTTTATAAACATCATATGCATTTTAACACTTTTTAGACTTTCCATACATTCTTATAAAGATATTTAATAAATGTATAAATTTACTTAATAAACATCCTGTCATTAAAATGGCAATTAAGCCAAAATATAAGGACATACAGTATCATTTATTAGAGTAGTAGTAGAAGTAGCAACAGTAGTAGGAGCAACAGCAGTAGTACATGTACACTCTCCCTCTCTCTCTCTTTCCAACCATTTACCCCAGATAACATGGGAAGCATTTTTTGCACAAGCATTTGCACTAATAACTTTACTACCTCACTGGACTCTATTTATTGCACATTGCACAACTTGCACACTACCGTCATTATTTATTATCCTCTGTCTGTACTGTGTTGTGTTGTCTGTCCGCACTTGTTTGTTTGTGTTGCACTTGTGTCTTGTATGCACTGTCTATGTTGCACCATGGTCCTGGAGGAACGTTGTTTCGTTTCACTGTGTACTCTGTATGTAGTTGAAATGACAATAAACCCACTTGACTTGACTTGACTTGAGTAGTAGGAGTAGAAGTAGTAGTAGTCCCAGTAGTAGTAGCAGTAGTAGCAGTAACGGTGGCAGTAGTAGTAGTAATAGTAATAGCAGCAATAGTAGTAGCAGCAGAAGTAATAATAATAGGTGTAGTAGCAGCAGCAGTAGTAGAAGGTGTAGCAGCAGCAGCAGCAGTAATAGTAGGTGTAGCAGCAACAGCAGTAGTAGTGGGAGTAGAAGTAGTAGTAGTCCCAGTAGTAGTAGTAGTAGCAGCAGTAACGGTGGCAGTAGTAGTAGTAATAGTAGTAATAGCAGCAATAGTAGTAGCAGCAGAAGTAATAGTAGTAGGAGTAGTAGAAGGTGTAGCAGCAGCAGCAGCAGTAGTAGTAGGTGTAGCAGCAACAGCAGTAGTAGTGGGAGTAGAAGTAGTAGTAGTCCTAGTAGTAGTAGTAGTAGCAGTAAGGGTGGCAGTAGTAGTAGTAATAGTAGTAATAGCAGCAATAGTAGTAGCAGCAGAAGTAATAGTAGTAGGAGTAGTAGAAGGTGTAGCAGCAGCAGCAGCAGTAGTAGTAGGTGTAGCAGCAACAGCAGTAGTAGTGGGAGTAGAAGTAGTAGTAGTCCCAGTAGTAGTAGTAGTAGCAGTAACGGTGGCAGTAGTAGTAGTAATAGTAGTAATAGCAGCAATAGTAGTAGCAGCAGAAGTAATAGTAGTAGGAGTAGTAGTAGGTGTAGCAGCAGCAGCAGTAGTAGTAGGAGTAGAAGTAGTACTAGTCCTAGTAGTAGTAGTAGTAGTAGTAGCAGTAACGGTGGCAGTAGTAGTAATAATAGTAATAGCAGCAATAGTAGCAGCAGAAGTAATAGTAGTAGGAGTAGCAGCAGCAGCAGTAGTAGTAGTAGGTGTAGCAGCAGCAGCAGTAGTAGGTGTAGCAGCAACAGCAGTAGTAGTGGGAGTAGAAGTAGTAGTAGTCCTAGTAGTAGTAGTAGTAGCAGTAAGGGTGGCAGTAGTAGTAGTAATAGTAGTAATAGCAGCAATAGTAGTAGCAGCAGAAGTAATAGTAGTAGGAGTAGTAGTAGGTGTAGCAGCAGCAGCAGCAGTTGTAGTAGGTGTAGCAGCAACAGCAGTAGTAGTGGGAGTAGAAGTAGTAGTAGTCCCAGTAGTAGTAGTAGTAGCAGCAGTAACGGTGGCAGTAGTAGTAGTAATAGTAGTAATAGCAGCAATAGTAGTAGCAGCAGAAGTAATAGTAGTAGGAGTAGTAGTAGGTGTAGCAGCAGCAGCAGCAGCAGTAGTAGGTGTAGCAGCAGCAGCAGTAGTAGTAGGAGTAGAAGTAGTACTAGTCCTAGTAGTAGTAGTAGCAGTAACGGTGGCAGTAGTAGTAGTAATAGTAATAGCAGCAATAGTAGCAGCAGAAGTAATAGTAGTAGGAGTAGCAGCAGCAGCAGTAGTAGTAGTAGGTGTAGCAGCAGCAGTAGTAGTAGGTGTAGCAGCAACAGCAGTAGTAGTGGGAGTAGAAGTAGTAGTAGTCCCAGTAGTAGTAGTAGTAGCAGTAACGGTGGCAGTAGTAGTAGTAATAGTAGTAATAGCAGCAATAGTAGTAGCAGCAGAAGTAATAGTAGTAGGAGTAGTAGTAGGTGTAGCAGCAGCAGCAGTAGTAGTAGGAGTAGAAGTAGTACTAGTCCTAGTAGTAGTAGTAGTAGTAGTAGCAGTAACGGTGGCAGTAGTAGTAATAATAGTAATAGCAGCAATAGTAGCAGCAGAAGTAATAGTAGTAGGAGTAGCAGCAGCAGCAGTAGTAGTAGTAGGTGTAGCAGCAGCAGCAGTAGTAGGTGTAGCAGCAACAGCAGTAGTAGTGGGAGTAGAAGTAGTAGTAGTCCTAGTAGTAGTAGTAGTAGCAGTAAGGGTGGCAGTAGTAGTAGTAATAGTAGTAATAGCAGCAATAGTAGTAGCAGCAGAAGTAATAGTAGTAGGAGTAGTAGTAGGTGTAGCAGCAGCAGCAGCAGTTGTAGTAGGTGTAGCAGCAACAGCAGTAGTAGTGGGAGTAGAAGTAGTAGTAGTCCCAGTAGTAGTAGTAGTAGCAGCAGTAACGGTGGCAGTAGTAGTAGTAATAGTAGTAATAGCAGCAATAGTAGTAGCAGCAGAAGTAATAGTAGTAGGAGTAGTAGTAGGTGTAGCAGCAGCAGCAGCAGTAGTAGTAGGTGTAGCAGCAACAGCAGTAGTAGTGGGAGTAGAAGTAGTACTAGTCCTAGTAGTAGTAGTAGCAGTAACGGTGGCAGTAGTAGTAGTAATAGTAATAGCAGCAATAGTAGCAGCAGAAGTAATAGTAGTAGGAGTAGCAGCAGCAGCAGTAGTAGTAGTAGGTGTAGCAGCAGCAGCAGTAGTAGGTGTAGCAGCAACAGCAGTAGTAGTGGGAGTAGAAGTAGTAGTAGTCCTAGTAGTAGTAGTAGTAGCAGTAACGGTGGCAGTAGTAGTAGTAATAGTAATAGCAGCAATAGTAGCAGCAGAAGTAATAGTAGTAGGAGTAGCAGCAGCAGCAGTAGTAGTAGTAGGTGTAGCAGCAGCAGCAGTAGTAGTAGTAGGTGTAGCAGCAGCAGCAGTAGTAGTGGGAGTAGAAGTAGTAGTAACCCTAGTAGGAGTAGTAGTAGGTGTAGCAGCAGCAGCAGTAGTAGTAGGAGTAGTAGTAGGTGTAGCAGAAGCAGTAGTAATAGTAGTAGGAGTAGTAGTAGGTGTAGCAGCAGCAGCAGCAGTAGTAGGAGTAGTAGTAGGTGTAGCAGAAGCAGTAGTAATAGTAGTAGGAGTAGTAGTAGGTGTAGCAGCAGCAGCAGCAGTAGTAGGTCTAAAACCCAGCTAAAGATCAGCTAAGTGCTTCAGACCATGCTGGATAAAACAGTACCTGAATAAACTTTCTAATTTATCATCCATGTCCATTAAGACATCCATCAATGTGGCAAGCCATCAAATCCTTCCTTAAGTGACACAGTTAGTACAATTATTTCATTTCCCAGAAAACGTGAGGAAAACTGGAGTATTGTAGTAACGCGAGTGTACCACAGGGTGGCACTGTACACCCATAAAATCAATTGAATGATAACTTGGCCGGGCAAATGATCAGAAAGACAGAAATGTCTAGTCCCTTTACAGATGCAGTAAATGTCTTCAGTCTTTAATAACTTCTAATCCATAAACTGCTGCCTGGAGAAGAGTCCTGACAGTGGACAAGAAAGTGATACATCATGTTATGTGGCCACATTTCCTACATAATAAGAGGAACCTGTTATTCCAGTGAACCTACAACAGTGGCTTGTAATTACATGGTAATGGATCTGTCGCTTTGTGGTACCCATCATGCAGTCCATTCACAGAAATCTGGGTGTTCCTGGTAGATAAAAGAACATTTAACTGACAGCTCTCATAAATTCACCCAAAAAAACTCACACGTGATGTTCGTTAGCAGAAGATGGGTAAACTGTGTCTATGGTGGCACATTGTCAGTAACAATACTCCAATAAACTGTGGCACTGAAGTGATGATTAACTGGTTGGTATTAATGAGCCAAGAGCCCCCCGCACCATTACTCCACCTCCACCAGTCTGGGCTGTTGACACAAGGCAAGCTGGGCTAATTCATTCTAGTTGTTGCCACCGGATTTTGGCCCTACCATCCGTGTGCCTCAGACCAGGCCACGTTTTTCCAGTCCTCAGCTGTCCAGTGTGGGTGATCCTGCGCCCACTGCTTTCTGTGCCTCAGCATTTTGTTCTTGGCTCAGAAAGCCTGGCATGGTCTTCTGCTGTTGTAGCCCATCCGCCTCAAGGTTGGATGTGTTGTTCATTCTGAGATGCTTCTCTGCTCACAACCAGTCTGGCCATTTTGCGTTGACCTCTCTCGTCAACGAGTTGTTTTGGTCTGCAGAACTGGAGCTCATTGGATGTGTTTTCTTTATTACATCAGGACATTTAGGACATCAGCAGTTCTAGAAATACTCAAACCAGCCTCAAACCAATCATGCTACACTAAACATCACTGGGAAAACATTTTCCCCATTCTGATGGCTGATGTGTTGAAGTTTACCTGAAGCTGCTGGAAGGCACCTGCATGATTATATGCATTATACTGCTGCCACATGATTGGCTGATTACACAATTCATCAAATGTGCATATTTATACCACTTTACAGGCATATACTTAGACTTGTGTATATAACTATTATATATAGTATATATTCACTTGCTTTCTGTTGATAATAGAAAGTCTTTTGTGGTGGTGTCTTAGTACTTATTTGTAAGATTTCTTAAATATCTGCATTGTTTATTTATGTAGACATTATTTCAGCAGTATTCCTCCTCTGGACAAACCGCAACAGTATATTACTGTTGCTCACCCCAGTTAAATAAATGAAGCGAACAGATAAAAGAATGAAAAATTATTTTCTTCAAATTTAGGGTTTTACACCTTAATTTGCAATCATTTGCAGGCTGCTGCTGCTGCTGTTCATGTTTTCCTACGCATGCGCACACTGCCTGAGTCACGAGAGAACCGCATCGCCGCATCGTATTCCTCCACCTTTAGTAGAAAACAACACCGGGCCCAGATGCAGAAATAAGCCCTAAAGTTACTGCTCAGTTCTAATAAAAAAATATGCATATCATAATAAGCATGTATAAATGCCGTCGTAAGTCTCGTGGAGACGGTTTCCTCTACACCGCGCGGTTTTGGTGCCACATCACAACATGTTATGGGGCTATTTCTCTGCACGGTCGCGGAAGGTAAGCGCAGAGGGCGGGGTGTGAGGCGGTCAAGATGGCGGCGCCCTGTGGAGTGCAGTTGCTTTAAGAGGTAAACAGGGTTCGTGTTTTTTTATGCAGATTTATTTCAGTAGAGGGAAATGTCACGGTCCGCGACCGCCTAGAAAATGTAACGAGGGGTTGAATTTATTTTTGTTTGTGTATTTAACCAGGCATCTGTTTGAATTAACGCAAAAGCTAACGGTAATGCTGCCCTGCTCCGGACTGAGTGCGATAATAGCCTCCAGTCCTCATTGATTTATGTGGACGAGCTGCATGAGCCACAGCATATTCCCACATGCATGTGTTTGTGTGCATTCAAACCAGTAAGCAGTGTGTTTTTGGGGGGGATTAAGAAGCTGTTTTTAATTGTGGAGTCAGTCCGGTGAGTCCTGGCCATTGTTCTCGGGCAGTTGTTGTTTACGCCAGTCCCATGTTGGTGAAGGAGGGACGGCAGGGAGGACCCGTGCTGACTGAACGAGTTCTGGCTGATCATCGAGGAGTTGTGTTATCCAGTAAACAGCTAGATAATATTGCTTGGATCCTGTGTGAATGTAGAGGAGGTTTGGCTTGGGAATGTGCACTGCTCTGTATAATGAACGCCAGGCCTTCTCCTGTAGCTTCCAGCTCCTGCAGAGTCTTGCAGTGAATCATGCAGCCTGGAATCACATTTATTGTCTCACATGGGGTAAACAAAAGTTTCCAAAGTCTTCCATCAGTCCATCCATCTTTTTTTTTTTTTTTTTTTTTTTTTTTTTTTTTGTTCCTGGTCCTGGTCAGGGTTGATGTGAGCTGGGTTGAGTTGGGTCTCTGAATCCCCATACCTTGGATCATTGGGCGCAAGGCTGGCATGTCCACCTTTTCCTGTTCAGGGTTGTGTTGGGTCTGTGAATCATCCTAGCTGAAATCATTGGGAGTAAGGCAGGTATATCCACTTTTTTTCCTGGTCAGGAATCACCATACGCTGCATCATTGGATGCAAGGCAGACATATCTGCAGACATATCTTTTTCCCTTGTCATGGTCGTGGTGGGGCAGGAGCCTACCCGGAATCATTGGGACAGTGTGGAGAGCCAGTCGTTTGCAAGTGACCTCTTGCACACCATTTCCTCACACCCAGGAGGCAGCTTTGCTTAGCCATGTGTGTTTTTGGTAGGTGGAGGAGGCTGGAACACCCGGAGGAGTTTGCTTGAGTTGAATTAGAGGTGGTAGATACGGTAAAGCATGTACATGTTCATAGTGTGCATCAGTCCATTTACATTTACGGCATTTAGTGGACGCTCTTATCCAGAGAGACTTACAAAGTGCTTTGCTATTTACCCAAGAAAAACCATAGCTAGTTAGAATAGACTAGTAGTTCAAAGATATCTCTATGCTTTAGACATTACTAAGCACAAGTCAATAAGGTGACCATAGTACTCTGCTATTCGTCCAAGTATTCTCAGAAGAGAAGACTCGGCCGTTCGGACACCCAGGGGAAGCTCGTTCCACCACTTTGGTGCCAGGACCAAAAAAAAATTCTGGACGCTTGTCTTCCGCGGATTTTGAGGGATGGTGGGTCGAGCCGAGCCGTACTTGAAGCTCGAAGGACTCTTGGTGCGAATCGGGTTTTGACCATCGCCATCAAGTATGGAGGGGCTGGTCCGTTCTTGGCTTTGTAGGCCAGCATCAAGGTTTTGAATCTGATGCGGGCAGCAGCTGCAGGAAGCCAGTATGTCTCACAGTCCAGTGTGAGATATACACATTTGGGACACCTGGGACCAGGTGTTGGAATTGGGCTGATATCAGCTGAAATGCTAGATCGGATATCAGAGGAAACCAATCCAATTCAATCTTGTAATGGATCTGATCTGAGGTAGCACATGCTGTGTTACCTATGGATTGATGGAGTGAGTAGTTTGAGCTTGTTGGCCTACTTTTAGATCATCTTAAACAAATACTGCAGTTTTAAAGCTTAGTGTTTTTTTAGAGAAAAGCACTGGATCTGCATCGGCCAATTGGGAAATTATACAAACTAAGGAAAATATTGTTGGAATTTACAAAATGTGCAAGTAATGGTGTCTTCTGTACCTTCACAGAGTTTGCTCATTATCTACACATCATTAGAACACCCTGCTCTGACAGATACACTCCATAATACAGTACAACCTATCTAGTATGTATAAATCCTAAGTAGATGCAATATGCATAATACGGATGCGTGGGGTCAGGAGGGATGTAAAATAATAGTAATACATAAATGTACTGCAATATCTTTTGCAATACTTAATCAATTCTAAAAATCACAGTTTTATTTTAGTATTTCACAGATTTTATTGATTTTGGTATTTGGTATTGTTTTTTAATGAGTAGTTTATATGTAAACTACATTGTGTATATCGTGGTTGTTGTGGAGCAACAGATAACACTACTACCTGCCAGTTACAACACCATGTGGGAGACCAGGGTTCGATTCCCGGTCTGGGTGACTATGCTGTGCTACACCAATAAGAGTCCTTGGGCAAGACTCCTAACACTACATTGGCTCTGTAATACAAGTAATCTTGTAAGTTGCTCTGGATAAGAGCGTCAGCTAAATGCCATAAATGTAAATGTAAATATTGGTGGTTCATTTTGGTGGTTCATTTCACTTCAACTGGAAGGTAACTTTGTTTTTACTCAGAATTATGCATATGATAATTGTTTTTAATACTATGACAGTTTTCCTGCAGTTTATTTACCGAATCACAGTATATTCATTAGTAACCCCCTGTATCATGATGCGTATCATGTTGCCTTGTCTTCTTTCCAATACACTGCCCCAGTGTACAGCATGCAGTGTCCTCTAACCTAAGGTTAACATGACCATAGCAGTATAGCTGTGCATGGCATGAAGGCTTGCTGATTTGGGAACACAGCGTCTGCTTCACCAGGAGTTTGGCCACAGGGGTTTCTTCGTTTTTTTATTAGTCTGAATGCAGCATATTTAGTCTTATAGTGTTTGAGGCTTGTCTTTTTGACCTGCAGTTTAGTGCATAGGGAGGTCTGTCTGTCTAAACACCAGATTGATGAATTGTCTGATGAAATTGTTGTAGTGCCAGTGTAATCACACATCCCTAGATGCCTGATATTTGTAAACAATGGGTGTAGGTATCGGAACGATACCTGCAGTAAATGCTGGATCGGATATCGGAGAGGAAAAAGGAATCAGTTCAACCCTGTAACACATCAGTCTGGGAATTGCACACCCTCACACTGTGTGATGTTGTGTTAGCTGTGTGTTTCTTCGTTTGGGGTAATAGTGTTTCAGAGGGCTTTTAAAAAGTAAAGGTGCAAGTATTTGTACATTGTACAGTGAAATGTGTGCTTTGCATTTATCCCATCCATAGTAGTGAACACAAACAAACACACACACACACACACACACACACACACACACTGTACTAGTGTACTAAGGGGAGTGAGCACACACCCAGAGCGATGGGCAACCAACTCCAGCGCCAGAAGAGCAGCTGGAGGTTAGGCCGTGGATTGAGGGAGGAGGCTACCTTCACTCCCGCCCACCCCCAGTTCTTACCTCTACCTACTAAGATTCAAACTGGTGACCTTCTGGTCTCAAGCCCACTTCTCTCACCATTAGGCCACTGACTTTAGAAGCTCATCTTAATTAAAGTGTTTTTAATTAAAAATGAACATGAACATTTTAAAACGCAGTAGGGGTGTAACAAAATATTGATATGTCAGGTCACTTTACACAGGTGTAAAGGTCAGTGAAAACCTCCCTCGTGCATCTTCCCTCACAGTAGTACCAAAAAGAAGACACATTTACAAAATAGAAATACTGAATATTTACACATTAACTTATACTATACATGTACACACATTATACAGACTCTCTATATACAATATTGCACTGGTACAAGCAGATAAATGTACAGTGTCTTTTGTAAATAATGTAAACATTCAGATTATATCATATATTTACAAAAGACACTGGATGGGTGTGAGTTCAGGTGTAGTGTGGGTGGGGAAGTCTTTGTAGGAGCAGTGTGACTGTGCCTAGGGTTTCCGGTTGTAATTGCAGGGTGCAGAGTGTGTTTGTATGGGGAGGAGGTGTGATGATACAGATGAGGTCACAGTCCACAAGCCATTGTTCATTCAGCAGCCAAATTGCTTGAGGATATAAGCTGTCTCTGAACCGACTGGTTCTGGTCTTTAAGCTTCTGTACCTCCTGCTGCTGAGCAGCTGTGAGAACAGGGAGTGGCTTGGGTGGGTGAAGTCCATGATAATCCTCCTTGACTTCCTCAGACAGCGGCTGGTGAATAAATCCAGAAGGATTGGCAGCTGAACCCTGATGGTGCGCTGGGCAGTTCTCGTACCAGGTGGTGATACAGCCCATCAGAATGCTCTCTACAGTGTTGGTGTAGAACGTCCTGAGTATGTGGGGCTTCCCACCAAACCTCCTCAGCCGTCTGAAGTAGAAAAGCCGCTGATGTGCTCTCTTCGCTGCCTGTGTGGTGTGTTCTGTCCATGTAAGTTCCTCAGTAATGTGAATACGAAGGAACTTGAAGCTGCTGACCCTCTCCACAGTGGTCCCATGGATGGAAATAGGGGTGTGCGCTCTCTCCTGTTTCCTGAAGTCTACTACTAGCTCCTTGGTCTGTTTTTTTTATTAACCCTGACTGCTAGTCTTCAGATCTCACTGTTCTGATTGCATAAAAGTCAACCTTTCTCATTTACTCATATTTTATGCATATGATGGTGTAGAGCTGGGCAATAAGACGATATTTTATTGAATTGTGATAAATTCTGTTGTTGTGATAACTATAAGCTTTTCTAAGCATAGTGAGGATACTGTTAGTGCTTAATAAACACTGATCAGCTGCAGGTTTCATTACTAACAGTGTAATTAGACTAATTTCATTAGATGAAGTGCAGCAGATTTATTATCCTTGAAAGAAAAAAGATCTCACTATTGCATGAGGTATCACAATATATTGCGATTCATGTATCGTATCCCATGTAGTGTGATAAGTAAGGATGCACTGATCCGTTACTACAATCAAATATCGGTCCTGATACTTACAAAATTTGCTGGGTTGGGTATCGGATAATTAGGACAATCCACAGGACAGATCTATTCACTGAACCCGCTTCCCGCATCGATGGTATTCTAGGCTTCATTACTGAAGATCAGAGCACCCTATGGACATGCGCCTGTAATGGAGGAGAGCCGAGAGTGAGGGAGAGTGGGTAATGATGTCACTGCCGCAGCTGGTCTTCCATATAAGAACTGAGAAGGTTTTATCCTGCTGCCTTAAGTCTCTTCCTCATGGTGAGGTATCTGGTTTATTAATTCAACAGTGGTATCGGATCAGTATGGGGTATCGCTGATACGCAAAGTTTATGTATCAGTGTTGGTATCAGAACAGAAAAAGTAGGATCGGCGCATCCCTAGGGATAGGTATTGTATCTGCAGGTTTTTGGCAATACACAGCCCTAGTATTAAGTATCTTCTGGTTTCAGTATCTTGAAACCAGAAGTATTAAGTATCTTCTGGTTTCAGTATCTCTCCTGGAGACCTCTGATCTCCAACTGCTCGATCAGATCAAACCAAATCTGCAGATCAGCAAACCCCTCAATACAAGTGCCTTTTGTGCTTGATGAATTATTTAAGCTGCACTCTTTATTTAATCTGATCGATGCACTGTGTTTGGCCGTGCTTTCTTTGGTATAGACGTGTGAAATGTGCTTTGCAGAGTGAGGATCTGATCCTAGACCTGATCAGCAGAGTTAAAGTTCTAGATCAGTTCTTGGATTGGGGAAGAAAGGGATTTGTCTGAGGTGGTGTTGGCTGTGCTTTTTTATATGGGGTAGTAGAGCGTTTGAGTACTTTCAGTATGATGGTCTACTTTTAGAAGCTCATCTTAAGTGAAGTGTTTTAATTAAAAATAGCTCATTTTAAAGCTCAGCGGTTTTTAAAGAGGAAATATTAGATTGGAATAAGTGTAGGCTGGTTTCAGTATCGCAAACAACTGAAAGTATCAGTGTCTCATTTCTTAGAGTGGTCTTCTGTTCTCAGCCCACTGCCTTGGTGGCAGTGGTGGCTCAGCGGTTAGAGCGCCGGGATATCGATAACAGGGTTGTGGGTTCGATTCCCGGGCTCGGCAAGCTGCCACTGTTGGGCCCTTGAGCAAGGCCCTTTACCCTCTCTGCTCCCCGGGCGCTGGAGTTGGCTGCCCACCGCTCTGGGTGTGTGTGTGTACTCACTGCCCCTAACACGTGTGTGTGTGTGAGTGTGTGTTCACTACCAGATGGGTTAAATGCGGAGGACACATTTCGCTGTACAGTCCACACTGTACAGTGACGAATACGTGCACCTTTATCCTTTATCCTTTATCCTTTGATGGCTCGGGCTTTTCTTGAGCTGCACCTCCTTTGAGCTTTGACGTAAATGCACTGCATTTAAAACTGGTAAAAGAACTGTGGTCTTGTCAGTACTGTCAGGACTAATTTGTTACATATTGGGTTTTGAAAATTTGTATTGCATGTCTGTATGCGTCTGTTGAATTGCAAGAAGAACCTAACGTTTAGCTTTCCCCAGGGCTGGGCGATATGGTACAAATAATAATATATATCACGATATTTAAAGACATACAAGTTATGTATGTAATAAAACATGCAGTTGGTCAGGGTTCTTCAAGTACTGACAGTATTGATGATCTGAAGGCATATTGTGTATACAATATACAATAATTAAAAAATATGATCACGATTAGGGTTGCAGTGGTATACCTGTTTTAGATCCATCATTGGATGAAAATGGATGGTTATCATACCGTGTATATGTGCTTAATGCCAGTTTTTAAAAAAAGAAAACAGGTAATCTCAAAATTCTGTTTTTGTAAAACACTCACATGATTAATGGAGAAAATGATCAGCAGGTTAATCTTAATTAAAATAATTATTATCTAAATACTAAATTGTAAAAAAAAAAAAAGCTAATTTGTAGCTGTCTAATTTATTTTTATTCAAGTATCAAAAGAGAGACTTTTTACATATGCTTCCTTTATAAAAATAGAATTTCTGTAGTATAGTGTAGTAATTTTTATTTGTTCAATCAGAAAACGCTGAGGAAAAAATAATAATTAATAATTATGAATAATTATTAATAATGGTGCAATATCATAACGTGATGCTGTAAAACCATGATCTTTTCTGAGTCTGTTATCATACCATTGCAACCCTAATCATGATTTGATCAAATATCCCCTAGCTGGCCCATTAGCACAAACATGCATGTCCTTTTGAATGTACATTTTTCTATCCAAGGCAAGGTCTTTAAATAGCACTTTAAATAAAGATCTAAAGCAGGAAGATCTTCTGAGAAGATCTGGATGGATGAAATGTCTAACTCTGGAGTAAATCAGCTCTTTTTTTTCATGCCCATGCATGATAAGAGAGGTGAAGAAGAAATGTTCAGCGTATGCCTAGAAAACAGGACTAGCCTAACTGACATTGACTGGACATTTTATCAATCTCTCCCTGTGTCTCTTCCTGTGTAGTGGTGCCTGGAGACTGGATCGGCGGGTGGCCCAGGGACCCGTCAGACAGGACAGGAGGCCGTGAGAGAGCAGTCTGAGAGAGCCTCCCACCCCCCCACTGTCCATCTCAGCCACACACCCTCCACACCTCCACATCGCCAGCACCAACATGGCCAGGGAACAGCTCAATGTGGGGGACTTGCTCCCTCTCCTGGAGACCTCTGATCTCCAACAGCTTGATGAAATCAAAGGTCTTATCAACGAACACCTCAGTACAGGTGCATTTTGTGCTTGACTAACTATTTAAGCTGTCCTTTTTTTTTTTACTTTATTGATATGATGTGCTTGTGTTTTGTTTGCTGGTTTGTGTTAGAGCTGCATGTTTTCTTTGGGGTTGATGTGAAATGTGGTTCACAGAGCGAGGATCTATGCTCCTGAATGGCTTGGTGGATTATGTCCTGGAGACCAACTCAACCCAAGCCATGCACATCCTGTGTTCAGTAAGAGAGCCGCATGACAAGGTAAGATTCTGCTTCTTCAGTGGCTTTCTAACAGTGGATGAGGAAAGGTTCATTTGTGTAAATGGTCATTGTTCATAACCAAGACAACTTACTAATGGCTAGTTTTTGTGAGAAACACATTTCTATGTATTTTAAAGACTTCAGCTGTCCTCTTTAGATCACGTTTGTGTGGTTTTTATGTGTGGTTTTATTTGTCAAGTCGAATGTATTTGTATAGCGCTTTTTACAACTGTTGTTGTCACAAAGCAGCTTTACCTAGATAGTAGATTTAGTAAATTAGTAAAAGACAGAACAAGGAAAAAAAAAGTCCTTAAAAAAAGTTCCAGCCCCTTCATCCAGTGTTTTATCTATTCTCTAGATAAAACCACTTATTTTGGATAATTTATTATTTTCCTTTTTAATTTAGTTTTTTTATTTAATTATTTTTTTCAGTTATTCTTCAGTGTCGCAATATTATATTTTGCAAATTTGTAACAGTTCTTTTCAGATCCCACTGTTCTGGTTGCATTTAATTAAAACCTTGTTATTCTAATTTTATACATTTGATAGTGTACTATGACAGTTTCCTTAAAATTTTATTTGAAAAATCGCTATACATCTCTTTGCCTGCACTATCGCAATATGTTGAATTGTAACTCCTGTGTCGTGATCTGTATTATTATAATGTTATCTTTTCGCCCCAAACAAACATTGTTTTTGCTCCCAAACAAACATTGTTTTTGCTCCCATGGTTTAGAACGTTTAAGCTCAAATTGCTCAAATCGCCCAGAGTACAAAATCTGATAAAGAATGTTTTGTTTTTCACAGCCTGTTAAATATGATTATTAAATAATTCATTTATTTACTTTTAAAACATATGCACAAGCAATCTATGGACTTGCATTATGTTTGCAAGTATGTTATTTTGTGGTGTACTATGTGTATACTGCATTGTACTCCGTGTTCCTGAAGGTGATGGATTCTCTTTAACTCAGAAGGACCATCCGCATCTGCTTAAACAAGGCTGTGCTGTCCTGTGCTTCTCTGCTTGACAAGGCACTCACACACTAGTCCTTGTTCAATTTCTTGGCTTCAGTGTAAGATACTTGCTATAACCAGATTTAAGGGCATGTCCACAAATAACAACCACATCACATACATACATGTGTCTCTCGGGGGACAAAAGGCAACATTATGTAGCATTTTTACCTTAAAATAACCGCTTAAAAAAAAGACTGACTTGTAAAATGGTAAATAGCATCTTTATCATTGCCACTCCATACTCAGCGCACCAGCTACAGCACTATGTAACTTTATGCAAGTGGGCTTGCAAGGTATGCATTAAAGCTGCCTAACCCATATTAATGTAAAATCCTGTAATATTATGCTACTGCCTCAGTCCACATACTTCTGTCACTTTCAGTGATTGTTCCATATCCCTCAGCTTGTTCAGAAATGCATGTGAAGCCTGTTTTCTTAGTGGTGGGAGCAAATATCACTTCTTGACTGTAAGGTGTGACCGGGAGCAAGAACTGCCAGTTTTGCATACTGCTGCTTTAATTACTTTTAATGACTTTAGAGACATAAAAAAATTAATGACTATTTTCTATGTCTACCTCTTTTCCCTCTCGCCCTTAGCACCTCTTCGATAAGATGAACGAGTGCATGGCTAGGCAGGCATGCCGGTTGCCCACTCTCAACCTGCTGGGGCAAGTGGTTCGTAAGCAGCCGTCCTGGATCCACAAGATCGCCCGTTACCCTTTGCTGCTCTCCCTGCTCAAATGCCTCAAGGTGGGCTATAGACTGTAGAGGGTCTTGCTGAGAAAAGCATTCTTGAGAATAGTGTAGAATGGGGACATAGCCTCATGTGTCTTCTTTGTTTAATACCTTTGAATGTTTCCTCCTTTGGTTTTCAGACGGACACAGATGTTGTGGTTCTCATAACTGGAGTGCTAGTGCTTGTGACCCTACTACCCATGATCCCTCAAGCTGGGAAGCAGCACTTGTATGAGTTCTTTGACGTCTTTGGCCGCCTGGCTGCCTGGAACCTGAGGAATCCAGGTAGGAGAATAGAAGCAGTCAGCAGCCATGTTGCCCTGCAAAGGTTATAAAACTGGCCATTTGGTTGGGCATGTTTGAAATTTTTGTTTTAGACTCACCTCAGTTGATGCTATATGTCCAAAAGTATGTAGACACTTTCTCTTCCAACTTTTCTTCTGAAATCAAGGGTATTATTAGGGGGTATTTCCACGTTTGCCATTTACCATTCAGCTATATTGGCTGTGCTATGTGTGCAATTGCTTGCCTAAATGAGGTAAAGTAAAGACCACAGCAGTGACTGGATATTTTTGGACATAATGTGGTAAATGCACAACAGCTTTATTCCTTATTGGTCTACAGAAGCTAGACACTGAACTCAACATTACCTTTAGGTCAAAAATGAGGCAAAAACTGAGAAACACTATAGACAGAAATAAGGACATTTTTGATCACTATGAGCTGTAGACCTCATGTTTTCTACCAAATCAACAATAACACGTGGATGTGCATCAGAGTGAGCTGTCTTGTCTTGTCTGGTTTGCAGGACACATTTCAGAAGTGTACCTGATCCACCTGCACGCTAGCGTCTATTCCCTCTTCCATCGCCTTTATGGCATGTACCCCTGCAACTTCATCTCCTATCTGCGCTCACATTACAGTATGAAGGAGAACATGGACACCTTTGAGGAGGTCGTTAAGGTAGTGGACTACACCGTCTAATGGATCTAATAACTAAGACTAACACTTTCCTGCCTCAGCAGAACATTAAATTTTTTTTGCACCGGGTGTGCACCGGCACAGAAAAAGCTCTGTTGTATGATTGTAATACACAACATATGTAATATGGGCACATAATTTTGGTTTATGCACATGGTTATTATATTTTAATAACTAATAACAAATCAAAAAAAACTTAATCATCCAAATATTATGCAAGATAGAAAATGGCTCATTTTATAGACTTTTAAATCTTTCTCTGTTATTTAACACCATTTAAAAGTTACACAAAGTCCTGTGCCACATTATCCATCCTTAATGTCCTAATATATTGTTTAACTTACATAATTTTACTCTCAATTGTACTTATAGTCAAGAAAAGCACAAACAGCATTTTATTCTTACATTACTACACTATATAAAATATTATAATATTGCCCGCTCCAGGTTGAAGGGAACTATTTAATTGTTAAAAAAAAGAACAAGCTGAAGTTCCCCTTTGTACACACACTCATCTGTGTATGATATATCAAATATAATGTATGTTTGTGTCCAATCAGTCCTATGCTCAGGAGGGCACTGTCTCTTCAGAGGTTTTTAGGAAGCATCATCCATCACAAATGTATAATAAAAATATGCCTTTTCTCGTTTCTGCCCTTTCAGCCAATGCTTGAACATGTTCGCATACACCCAGAATTAGTGACTGGAACCAAGGACCATGAGCTTGACCCTACTAGGTAAGGGCTTTTTTAAAGCCACTTGTACAGTCTTTAACACACAACAAGCATGTAAAGCTATGTTTAACTTTTTTCCCTACAGGTGGAGGAGGTTTGAAATCCATGATATTGTGATTGAGTGTGCCAAAGTATCTCTGGACCCGAGGGAAGCGTCCTGTGAGGAGGGTTATTCGACCCTGCCTGAGCACTTCTGTGGCCATCTACACTTGCGCCCCTCTGATTGCACTGCCAGCCCTTACACTGACTTCCTAAGCAGCTATGGTAGGACTATTCTGTTTTACTTGTGTGTATATATATATATATATATATATATATATATATATATATATATATATATATATATATATATATATATTTCACACACACACACACACACACACACACACACACCAATAGCGTATGATGGTTTCAGCAAAGAAATTTCTGTCTCTGCAGGAAGTTCATCTTCGACTCAGTTCTCCACTCCACGGCAGCCTGTCCTCCCTCCCCTCCCCCTGGCCTCTCTCTCAGGGACCCAGCAAGCCTACCGCAGCCCCCCCAGCACCCGCCGACCGGTAATGTCACTGAAATACTGTGTATTTTCTGTTGGCTTACTACCCTTCCATTTGGCCATCGTGTGGATGCTTTGTCCATATCTTAAAGTTTACTGTGTATTCTCTGTGTGAATGTGGAATGACCCATGTTGTCTATACTGTAGAGATTCTGGACAACTACACATACATTTTAAGGCTCATTTATACTCCCTTTATGTATGGAAATAAGACGCCCCTTTACATCAGCATGAATGTGCATTTAGTCTAAATGTACAAATGTTTGTGGACAGTGCAAGCATTCACCAACACCAGTTGCTCACACAGATGTGCAAATGCATATACACAGCTGGCCTAGTCCCTGTAGAGAGGTGTATGGAGCAGATAAATATGAACCTATTGACACTAGGCCTAATGCCAGGCGGGATAACATACTGTCCTCACAAACGCTTTTGATGTGCTGAATGCAATTCATCCTCACAGCAATGCTCCAAAATCTATTAGAAAGCTTTCCCTGGACAGATAGACAGATTATTATTATTGTTGTTGTTATTATTATTATTATTATTATTATTATTTTAAATACTCTTGATTTTTGGAAGAAACATGCCAATAAAATGTCCCAATACTTTTGTCCATATAGTGTATTTTAAAAAGGTTTATGGGAGTAAGGACAGGTTAGCTGTCTTACAAGTTAAAATGTACATGTTTTATTCAAGAATTGAATGTCCCCTTAAAAATATACTACACTTTTACTTTTGTAAAAATAATGTTGAGTACCTGAGTTCTAAAGGGGTATTCTGCAACTGGCAAGTAGTTTAGTGGGAAGATATTTGACAAGCACCAGTTTTCAGAGACGGCGTGCTGTGTAGAGCTCTGCCTATGTAGTCCCGCAGGTCCCTATTTTTACCTGGGAGAAAGAAGCTGCTGTCTAGAACCAGACTGCCTTCCATGGTGATCTGACTTAAGACATGCTGATGTGACAAACTGGTCCAGATCGAGGTGTTTCTCCTGTATCTGCTTCATAGTTGTTGACTGAGGCTGGAGGAGAAATGGGCTGTTTGTTTCTGTGACCCTCTTGCTTATTATTGTTGTTTTCCTGCAAGAGAGTGCTTACTTCTGATGCAGCCAATTTACCATTTGCTGTTCGTAAATGACCCCCCCCCCCCCCCCTTTTCAGTTGAGCAGCTTGAATCGTCTCCTTGTTTTCCAGTAGTCAGGCAGAGGTAGGGGGTGAGCAGAGAGGCAGGAGGGATGAAGAGCTGAGGTGTGAGGAGAGACGTTGAAACATTGAGTCATTTGGGTGGGTGGGTGTGCTAAGATTTAAAAACAGAAAATCGCACCATCCGCAAGCTGACGCAGGACTGGTTGCTGTGGCAATGTGGATGATGCTGGTGCAGCTCTCCCTCCTTTCCTGGTGGCCCATCGGCAGGGATTTCATTCTTCTTAACCCCTCACCCACCATATGGAGCCAAGAAGCTCTAGACCCAACTGAGCAAGCACTCCAGTTTTACTTTTACTATTTGTTTATATTGGGCTTCTTAGTCAAATATGTTATGTTTAATTATTATTAAAACATGGTGGACTCCCATCACGAGATAATATTTTGATACACCATATGGACAAAAGTATTGGGAAACCTGCGCAAATCAAGGAGACATGCTTTTGTTGGAGTAAGTGTCTTTATACTAGGTTATACTAGATGCATTAAGGATTTGACTCCCCAGCTCATTCCAGAGAACTCAGTTCCACTGATCCACAGCTTAATGCTGGGGGGCTTTCGTCCTGGCATTAGGAATGGTGCCAATTGGTTCATGTTTATTTGCTCTAGAGTCCTATTGTATTGGCATATAGTGTATGTTAATCTTAAATAACTATTTATTCAGGAAAAAGTTTGAAAAATATAAATTGGCCTCTGTAGGGCAGAAAGGCCTGTAAAACTTAACTGTAGCTTATGGTGTAGCTTGATACACTGAATACAAAACTTAATTATTCATAATTGTATTTTAATTTAATTTAATTTTTTAGCTATTTTTTTTATCTCTTCAGAACCATTTTAGTACATTGATATAATGGTGATGAAATGGCATAATGTAGTAGTTAACATAACTGTACGTTAATGTTGATGGGCTCTCCTTGACAAGTAAACACAATAGGCAATTTCAAGGTCAGCAAAAATGGTCATATCCCTATATTGTACGATAGGTTGGTCAACATTATTATTGTGACAGGCTTAGGTCAAAATGTGGCATTTGTGAAATTGAATTGAATTTTTTTTTTTTTGCTCTTGGGCTCCCCCTGCTGTTGCAGAGTGTAATGCACTTTCAAACCACTGGCATAAATATGAGCGCCCGCTTATGGACAGCTGTACATGGGCATTTGTTGACAAGTTGAGAAACACAGAGCTGGCATCTGCCGTCAAAGCATTTTAAAATGTGTAATATAATGTTTATTTTATTAGATGGCAATGAAGGTGTTGTTGGTTTGTGCTTGTTGACGCTAAAGGCGCATTATAAAAGCAGGCATGGTGTCAGTAAGTTGCGCAGCGTGCAGGCCATGTTGATTTTGTATGTTCTGAATGTTTCAATGTGTTTTATTTTTTCTAACATGTGCTTAATTATGATTTCACTCTCCTAAAACTTATGGAGGTCTTTATTGTTGTTCTCCTTAGAACTCCAGCTGTGAATTCAACTCCATTTATGGCATCAAGGACACTCTCTGGAGCCCCTCCTCCCAGTGTGGCATGGCCACCCCCCCTTCGTCAAGAGGGATGTCGCCCAACCCTGAGCTATCTCAGAGTGCCTTTCACTTGTCTGGTCGTTTTCACAGCACTCCAGGTAAACATAGGGGTGGAAAGCCCAGTAATGGACAATTAGATTCATAATTTCCATGTTTATTTTAATGTTACACAATTATACAAAATAGTGAATAGGAGTGTACAATCACCAGTGCACCCTTTCTTTGTAGAAATGACCAGTTGATAGTAATGGGAATGGGGAGGGGCTTATGCTCTGCCACACACATGCTCAAGTGACTGGACTTTTTTTCTAAAGAGTTTATCAATACTAGGGTGATTTTATTTTTATTTTATTATTTATTTATTTATTTTTTTGTAAAGCTTACTGAATGAATGAAGCTGCAAAGACAGCTGACAGTTGACGATTTGTTGACAGTTTTATTTGACATCAAAATCTGCATCAAAACAGTGTGTAGTACATAATAACATAAAGAATTTAGAGTAGAGAGCAGAAAATCAAGTCATATACTTAAATTAAAATGTGTATTTTTGCACCTTTTCACACTATTTGTACTCCAGTGCGGTCAGACTAGAATATTTTTGTTTTTTAAAACTTTTGTGTCTGCCTTACTTTTGTGTAGGAACATAGTTTATTTTAAATGATTTCTAGCTATTTTTATGTTATGTGGACAATTTCCTGTGCTGTGATTAGGCTTAGTCCTGAATAGAGATTCTCCATCCAAAATGCTGGGCCAAAGAAACTGACTTGTTGTGTTTGTGTGGGTTATTTATTTATTTATTATTTTAAATATTGCATCCTTTTTCTGGTAGCTGGTGGAAAAGGTACCCCATGTTCCAGCACTCCTGCAGCATCCTCTCCTCCACCTAGCCTCACAGAAGAGTTGCCCTCTGGTTCTCTGCACCACAGCACAACCAGCCTGTTATGCAAGGTACCCTTCTTGCTTTGTGGTATTAGTTTCCAGTAGTGGTCCCTGCCACACTTCATTTCACCATGGATCACAAATCAAATTACTTTTTGAGTTGCAGTGAAAATCTTGGGTGTGAACTGGAATGCTCTGTTGGTCATCATTGGTCATTGGTATTTCTTACAGAAGTATTGGTACTTCTTACAGAATTTACATCTGGCAGTCAAATTTCATGATGGATTGATGGTGTTTGATAGTGTGAATGCTCCAACATGTACAGTGAGTCCAAGAAGTATTTGATCCCTTGCTGATTTTCTTCGTTGGCCCACTAATAAAGACATGATCATTCTATACTTTTAATGGTAGATGTATTCTTACATGGAGAGACAGAATATTAAAAAGAAAATCCAGAAAATAAATCTAAGGAATATATATTAATTGATTTGTATTTCATGGAGTGAAATAAGTATTTGATCCCTTAGTATTCATTAGCAGTTCTGGCTTTTACAGACCAGTTAGACACTCCCAATCAACTTGTTACCTGACCTGAAGCCACCTGTTCTCACTAATCACTTGTGTGAAAAACACCTGTCCACAGAATCAGACAGATCACACAGATTTCAAGTCTCCAACATGGGTAAAACCAAAGAGCTGTCACAGGACCTCAGAGTCAGAATTGTTGACCTTCACAAAGCTGGAATGGGCTACAAAAAGATTAGTAAGGTGTTGGATGTGAAAGTAACAACTATTGGTGCAATTATCAGAAAGTTTAAAGAGTATAACATGACAATCAACAGACCTCGGCCCGGTGCTCCAAAGAAGATTTCGCCTCGTGGGGTGGCAATGATGCTGAGAACAGTCAGAAATCGTCCTGCAACCACTCGGCAGGAGTTAGCAAATGACCTGAAGGCAGCTGGGACCACAGTTTGCAAGGAAACAATTGGCAACACTTTGCGCAACAATGGATTCACATCCTGCAGTGCCCGAAAGGTACCCCTGCTGAAGAGAGCACATGTGGAGGCGCGCCTCAAGTATGCCAATGATCATTTGAAAGATGAACCAAGTTATTGGGAGAAGGTTTTGTGGTCAGACGAGACCAAAATTGAACTTTTTGGCCTCAACTCCACCCGCCATGTGTGGAGGAAGAAAAATGCTGCCTATGACCCCAAGAACACTGTGCCCACCGTCAAGCATGGAGGTGGAAGCATAATGTATTGGGGGTGTTTCTCTGCCAAGGGTACAGGGCTACTTCACCGCATCACTGGGAAGATGGATGGAGCCATGTACCGCACAATCCTGAGGGACAACCTCCTCCCCTCTGCCAGGGATCTGAAAATGGGCCGTGGTTGGGTCTTCCAACATGATAACGACCCTAAACATACAGCAAAGGCAACAAAGGATTGGCTCAAGAAAAATCACATTAAGGTCATGGAGTGGCCCAGCCAGTCGCCAGACCTCAATCCGATCGAAAATCTATGGAGGGAGCTGAAGGTCAGAGTTGCCAAGCGACAGCCCACCAACCTTCATGATTTAGAGAGGATCTGCAAAGAAGAGTGGGCCAAAATTCCCCCTGGTGTGTGTGCTAAACTTGTGGTTAACTACAACAAACGTCTCACCGCTGTGCTTGCAAACAAAGGCTTTGCCACTAAGTATTGAGTGTGTTTGGCAAGAGGGATCAAATACTTATTTTCCTCATTGAAATACAAATTAATTAAAATATATTCTTTAAAATTATATTCTGGATTTTTGTCTTGATATTCTGTCTCTCCATGTTAGAATATATCTACCATTAAAAGTGCAGAAGGATAGTGTCTTTATTAGTGGGCAAACAAAGAAAATCAGCAAGGGATCAAATACTTCTTGGACTCACTGTATATGGAATAAAATGATTTTACATTGTCTCTAACTGAAAGTAAATAAGGTTTTTTTGTGCTGTTTAAAAAAATATCCAAGATTCACTACAAAGTTCTGAATATTGAACTGATGGCCACTCTTCTTTAGCAATGTCTTTAGCAATGGGTGTGTTGTCGACTAACCTTGTAAATGGGCCAGCTGTCTGAATGGCAGCAAAAGTGTTTTAACTTTGCCTTGTTTTTTAGGATGGTAGACCAATAGACTCCAGCAAACCTCCCTTACTGAGGCAGGAACCAGTCAGAGAACTTGAGAGAGCAGGGGGTGAGGTGACCAACCAAAGAGGTAAGAACTACAAAATTGACCTTCCAAGCCCTTAGAAAGAGAAAAACATGCCATGCAATAATGGGAAGTCCATTACTAAAGTATTATTATTTGACTTTTAGGCATTTTCTAAGGTATTTGTGTAGTAAATTGTGTTTGTCTGCAATTCAGTGCTTTTTATACAGTAGCTTTGCTGGTGGAGCAGAGTGGATGATTGAGAGTTGTTTGAGATGGATTGGTTAAGTTTGGGCATGACTTGGCTCTTTTTGTCTTTTTTGTCTGGATCAGATGGTGCGGCTGAGACTGTATCCATGACGCTGACTGAGCTTTCGGTCTACATGAAGGAACAAGAGCAGCTGAGGATGGGCAAGGAGAGGGAGGAGGGTAGGGACGAAAGCCAGTCTTCCTTCACTTTTCTTAGTCACTTTTTTTGTCCTTGCCAGAAAACCTGTTAACAATCACTATCTGGTGGCAGTTTAGTGCATCGTATGAATCCGGAATGTAGGACAGGATGATATGGCTAAAAAAACGAGTACCAACATGTATACAACATGAATATAGGTTTAAGGTTCGTAAGGTAAATGATTATTTAATAATCATGTTTTTCAATTATAATTTTATATATAAATAAATAATTGGATAGGATTTGAAATCATTGCTGTGGTCTGCAGCTCTGTGCAGACCACAGCGTAATGTATCTGATTTGATACATTAAACATGCATTTATACATTAAATTATGGCTAGCATGGCTAGCATGTCTTAACAGTCAGGGTTCCCTTCAATGCACTTTGGCATGAATGCAGAATAATTCACACTGAACTGCCTCACATACTCTACAGGTGTCCCCCCCCCCACACACACAAAATATTGGATTATGATGCTTATGCTTATGATCACTTACTGTTTTGTCTTCTAGACCCACCTACACTTATCTTATTGGATACTGTACTTCTTGAAAAGGAAAAGCGCTTGCACAAGGAGCAGTTAACCTGCATTCTAACTTATGCTGCATCTCCTTCACAGCTGCCATCACTGAAGAGTTGCTAAAGTTGACTGAGGAGAAGCGTGATCCAGTTGGGCTGCGTGGCTTTGACTCGCCCTTCTTCCACACCACAGAGACCCTAACCGGGGCCCAGCAGAAACCCCCGTCCATGTCCACCCAGAGCAGCCTGTCTAGAGAAGCCAACAACGCTGTCTCCACTCCGGACAAAACGGACACCCGAGTGGGACGCAGAGGCATGGGCAGCCGCGGCCCTTCCCAAGAGCAGCAGTGGTCATTCCAACCAGTATTCACTCCCATCGAGGACCCGGCTCTTGGCCACGTCCGCCACAGCCCTGCTGTGGATGAGGAAGCTCTCAAATACAATCTGCTCTCACCCAGCCCCTGCAAAGCCCCATCGCTCCCCTATGAGGCGCTGTTTGACCTGGCCCTTCCCCGCGCTGCCTCCCTGTTTTTGGGCAACAGGACCTCTGAAGTGCTGGAGAGAGTGACGGCTGAGAGCAGGCTGGTAGATGTGAGGGAGGGCGAAGACAGTCTTGGAGCAACGTCTGTGTCTCCTCTTGAGGTGCTAGACCGCCTTGTGCAGCAGGGGAGCGATGCCCACGACAAGGTGCTAAAGAGGTGAGGGCTTATTGTATTACACAGTAAATGGCTTAACTAAGGCCCAATTACACTCCCCACATGTAGGGGGAGTCCAGTAGCAAAAAATGAAAATCACATCATAAAGCTTGAAAGGATGCTATAGAATTTTTTGGATTTGGAAATTATTTTGACAAAGTATGTAGTAATTAATTTGCTTTTATGATGTCATAAATCCCATCACTTTTATTTCACCTGTGCCTAGTTAGCCAATGGCTGGAGTGTTTCAGTGGTCGTTTACATATCAGTCTTCAAAGGAGCATCCCCTACAGTTGGTGGAGTGTAATTCACTTTCTCCCTATTGCAGGTCATACTCTGCCATTAGCTCTCCCGCTGTAAATATACTTTTGTTGACAAGCTGAGAGATGCAAAACCCGCATCTGAAGCGAAAGAAGCAGGTGGACTGAGGCAGTAGAGTAATGTTATAGGATTTGGCACAAATATGACCTGGATTATGTAGCATAATACAATTCTGGCAAAGATCTCATGCAGCTCCACTGAAGTTACATAGTTCCTCAGTGCAGTAGCTGGACAGAGACACTATTCTTATTTCAATTAGTGGAACATTAACATGATTATGAAGTGGATCTTTTGAAGCACAATTGCTCCATAATGTTGCTTTAAGGCACAGCGACAAAAGCAGCCTGTTTAATTGTAAGGGGCAAGAACAGATAAAGGCTTGTGAAATGTTTTGGTACATGAACCCACACAAACACCACAAGTGGGGGGGAGATAAACATTACACATAAGTATTATATTGTGTTATAAGTATTATACTATAGCAAACAATGATGCTATAGTCTACCAGTTTAATTTGTACCAATTTCAGTGCTTTTCTTTGTTCAGTTCAACAATTGTTAAATATTTTAAGGTTTAATTTAGTTATAAATGAAAATGTTAGAATTGTGACCTTCTTATATAAAGGCATACCGCACATACAGTACCTACAGTTCCAAGCTTCCAAGGTATATGCTCTCTGCTGATTTGCTCCAGAACTGTATTGATCCACCTAATCTAATGTATTCTGCCAAAATGTTCATCCTAGGTGGAAAATGTCATGGTTTAGGGTAGCATTACTGTGCTGTGCTGTGCTGTAGGACTGTGCACAGCACTGTGTTAAGCTTGTTGCAGGCTTGCTGTGACCTGCTGGCTTCCTTTCACACTGAAACAACTGCAGCCTTTGTCCTGTGTCTCCTACACTGGCCCACAAAAGCAGCCAACTAGTCAACAGCCCCAGTGTCAGTACAGAACAAACAGAGCTTTTCCTTCTCTTGCTCTCTCTCGCTCTCTCTCTCTCTCTCTCTCTCTATCTCTCACACACACACACACACACACACACACACACACACACACACACACACACACACACACACACACTCTCTCTCTCTCTCTCTCTCTCTCTCTGGTTCTCTTCCCTCCATCTCTCCTCTTCTCCATAGTTGAGTAATTGAATTGCACTAGAGCTGGGTTTGTCCAGGCC
This sequence comes from Salminus brasiliensis, assembly GCF_030463535.1. Lineage (NCBI taxonomy): Eukaryota > Metazoa > Chordata > Actinopteri > Characiformes > Bryconidae > Salminus > Salminus brasiliensis. The sequence continues at coordinate 6,609,017 of NC_132895.1, read as the reverse complement.
TTGGCGTGTCCAGGCCAGGGTCAGGAGGGCCTGCAGGACTCTCTGCCAGAGCAGAAGTTTGTGCTTAATATGCCGTCACATTGCTGACCCTGCTGATCTCCTCATTTATATAATCTTTTTCAGATTACCTCTGCCAAGCAAGTCAGCTGACTGGACTCACTTCGGAGGTAAACAACATTACACCAGTGCACTTGTGTTAAATTGTGAGGGGAGGGGGCAGCACTTTCAGAGTACCGTCTTTCCCAGCGTGTTTTCTGCCGCAGGCTAGTGCTGCGTCTTCCCAGGATCTGTCTGATGTGCGTAAAATGTGTTTATGCTTTAGGGGCTGAGAAGATGCTATCTTTATAGGCCCCATCAGCAGACTCTAAACATACAAGTAACAACAGGAAATTGTGACTGTGCCAGTTGTAACATATTACTTTTCACAATTTTTTCAATCGTAGTCTCCGTTTAGAAAAGAAGAAAGTCTTCCTCTCTGGGTTAGGCAGGAATGTACAAATACTTGTACCTACTAGAGGTGTATCGATACACATTAGGTGCACACAGTTGTGCAAACATTACACCGTTCGCGTGGCCTATTGGTATGTTTAAATGTTTGTGGACACCACTTCTAAAGAATGCATTCAACTACTATGTTGCACCCATTGCTGACACAGATATGTGTATGCACACGCGCATTTGCGCACGCACGCACGCACGCACGCACGCACACAGCGTCCCTAGTATGTCAGAAATTGCCAGTGCAAAATGGGCTCTCTATTTCAGATAAACATTAATTTAATGCCAACATGTGTAAGGCCAGGCGTGGGCTAGAGGGGTATAAAGCTTCCCAGAATTAAGCTCTGGAATGATGGAGCTCCATCCAAAAAAAACCAAAACAAAACAAACAAACAAACAAAACAAACAAAAAAAAAAAAAATATATATATATATATATATAATTTTTTATTTTTATTATTTTTTTTTTTTTTAGAATGAGATGGGGTGGTCTGATCTTACTACTGCTCTTGTTGCTGATTGCAATCAAATCCTCACAGCCATGCTCCAAAATGTAGTAGAAAGCCTTCTTCCCTGGACAGTAAAGACAGTTACTCCAACAAAAACAGGATATTTTTTAAAAATGATTAAATACCGTTAATACCATTAGGAAACAACAAATAAGCACATGTCCCAATAAGAGAGAGTGTTTCATCTGATGCTCGCTGAGTTCTGAACAGCTAACCAACAAATAATTATACTGAAGATTAAAATATTTTAAAAAATGTTTTATAATTAAAAAAAATAAATTAATAATAATAATAATCAATATATATATAAATAAATTACTGTTTTATAAAAGTGGCTACAGGTGGGACCATACCGACCAAAGAGTTAATGTTTCTGAATAGGACAGGCCCTCTGACTGTCCCATGGCCTCTAGTCTAATGACAAGCAGATGATGACTGGTGAAAAAAAGCCCAGCATACCCTGCTGCTAGGAAAGACTATTTGAATTAAATAAGGCCCAGCAGTTGTGTAATTTATAAGAGTCATTTATTTGTGATTGTGTGAGGCACTGTTTTGAAAGAAGCTCTGTGTGCTCTGGGGGCCAACAGCAGGCCTCTGTGCTTGTTTGCACTCTTGTTGCACTCCTTTTTTTTCCCTTTTTTTCCCCAACCTCCCTTTATGAAACATATTGTCACTGTCCTGCAAAGCTTGTATCTTCATTGTGCCAGTTTTTTACTCCATGATGAAGGGACCAATAGAAATGCTCCATGACTGGGCATAATATCTTTTTACATCGACTTCCATTGAAGTTTAAGGTGTTTTGTTCTCCTGTTGATGTTTGAGATTTGAGGTTTTTGCATAATGGAGGTGAAATTCTCTCACCATTCTTTTCTTTTTTTTGGTTGGTCCTGTGCACTTCTTTCTGACTTTACCTCCACCATCCTCACCCATTTGCCTCACTTGTCTTTGTCTCCATCCCCCCCCTCCCATTCTCTTTCTCTCTCTGCAGGCTCTGCTCCTCTGGATGAACTGCAGACTCTGCGCAGTCAGCTGCTACTGCTGCATAATCAGCTGCTTTACGAGCGGTATAAGCGTGAACAGCATGCTGTGCGCAACCGCCGCCTGCTCCGTCGCATCATCAACGCCACAGCACTGGAGGAGCAGAACAACGCCATGGTAACCACCCCAGATATTGATATTACCACTCAGCAAGCAACATTAAAGCCTTCCTGTTTCACACAAAATTTCAGCTAAGGGTTTGTTCGCACAAATAAAGAGTTGAGGAAGACCAGCGGCAGTTATGATGATGATGATGATGATGATGAAGCACAGAGGGAAAGATTTCTTAGAATTGTTATGGTTGTGCATTGCAAAGCAAAAAAGGAATGAAACGGTGCAAAGGTGCAAATAATACAAATTTGCTTGTAAAACCTACTAGGAAAAAACTACACTAGGAAGCAGTAAGCAACATCATGAGGCATTATAGCAACCACCTAGCAACACCTTAGCAACCACTTGGGAGACCATAGCAACCTGCTAGCAACACCATAGAAACCACCTGGAATGCCATAGAAACTGCATAGCAGTAGATAGATAAATGCACTTTTCTGATTACTACTGTGTTGCTATGCTTTTAAAATGCTCAAAAATGTAAGATATTACATTAGAATCAGATTAAAATAAATAAATGTTCTTAGGATACAAGGATGGAAATCCGATATTGGGAATATGTTCCTTTTAAATTAACCTAATGCAGCAGATTTACCTTAAAATAGTAGATTCAAAGATTCAGAATCATGGTGATGCTCTACTGACAGTAATAGAAAGAATGGTGTCCTACACTGTAACTCCTTTTGTTAGATTTGAACAACCTAAAGAGGACAAAAAAATAGCGAGGTTCAGTTTGATTGGTTAAATAGAAAATTGCACCATTTTATGTGTGTTTTGTGTTTGTGTAGAAGGACCAGCTGAACCTGCAGAATGTGGATATCATGTCTCTGCGCGAGAGCCTACAGGTTGAACAGCAGCGCTACAGGCAGCTGTGGGATGACAGGGAGACCATGGTCACACGCCTGCACAGTCAGATCCGCCAGCTCCAGCAGAGCAGAGATGACTACTATACCAAGAACCAGGAGTTACAGGTACCGTTTTTACAGAGCCACAATAACTCCGACATGTTGTGCATCCAGTCTAGCTTTACTATATGTCCTAATGTTTGTGGACACCCCTTCTAATACATTTGTGAAACCAGACGTGGGCTTGAGGGGTATAAGGCCCTCCAGCATTGAGCTGTGGAGCAGTAGAAATGTGTTCTCTGGAATGATGGGTGGTTCTCCAGCCAATACTTTTGGGATATGTTGGTGTGTTAAGGTATGAGGTAGGATGATGATGATGATGGTCATCCAACATCCTGACCAACACTCCTGTTGCTGAATGCGATTAAATCCTCACAGCAATGCTGCAAAATCCAGTAGAAAACCTTTCAGTTATTCAAGTAGCCTTAATTTAGGAAGAAACCATGAATGAGCAGGTGTCCCAATACTTTTGTCTGTTAATCTATTGGTGAGACTCTACACAGTCTGACAGGTACTTTAATGTTTGTTATTGCAGGATATGATTTCGATGGGCTCCTGGTCAGCATAATGAGACTTGGATGGCTGTTGTTGTTCCAGCATGCCCCTGAATATAGCACAGTGATAGGTCTGTGAGAAGAAGCTGCCCTTAGCTCTGGCCGGCCTTTAGATCGCAGCATTTCGAACCCAAATCACTGTTCATATTACACCTTTCTAATCCACGCCTGGCATTCGGCATGGTCTCAGTGTTCCAAGGTTCATGTCTGTCTGCTCCGGGGAGTCCTTTTCAATTGGCTATCAGCAATGGTCAGCAATGGGTGAGATTTAAAATACCTGAATGCATTCATGAAAAGGGATGTCCACAAACATTTGGACATATAATGTACTTGGTATGTGTGTTTTGCTGCCTCACAAACTGTGGACAGTGTCTGTAGAGTGAAGAAAACAAACAGCATTTCTAATCAGTTTTTGATGAACGAACAAACAAACAAAACGACAAAATGTTTTGTTGACGTGTGTGTGTGTGTGTGTGTGTGTGTGTGTGTGTGTGTGTGTGTGTGTGTGTGTGTGTGTGTGTGTGTGTGTGTGTGCTTTTTAGAGTAAGTTACAGGAGTGTCAGAAGAGGCTGGGGGAGATGGAGGCGGAGCTACAGAGGGCTAATAACAAAGTGTGCCATACAGGGCACCAACTGAACCAGCTAACAGCCAAGGTAACAGAAAAAAAAGAAAATTGAAATCACAGCTAAAAATTTTCCTCAAAATAAGTAACAATTCACCTAATTTGTTTGTTAAATTATATTTTATTTTGTTCTAGATAGATTTTCTAAAATAGATTTTCTATTTTAGATAGAAAAAAAATATATGATCAAAAGAAAGCATAAATGCATATTGAAATAAGTATTTATTTAAGATGCATATAAAACTCACCATTTCATTGTTGTTTGTTCTCCTTCTTCTTTTTTAGTTGTCCTCAAGTGAGAGTACCCAGCAACAGCTGAGCTTTCTGAGCAAACAGCTGCTGCTGTTAGGGGAGGCACATAAACTTTGTGTGCAAGAACTTCAGCAGACAGGCCCAGACATCAGCAAGGTGTGTGCCTTACTACTGTTATGTAAATGAGCTCACAAATGCTACTACCCGTATTGTTTACACATTCTTTTATAAATATTTTATGTGTCTGGAGGATTAAAACAAATGTCCACTAAGGGGCAGGTCAGAGCTGAAACATCTTTGCCTGGCACCAAAATAATGTAAAAAGGTAAGGTAAAGGTGCACGTATTTGTCACTGTACTATGTACAGCAAAATGTGTCCTCCGCATTTAACCCATCTGTGGTAGTGAACACACACACACACGCCAGTGAATAGGGGCAGTGAGTACACACACCCAGAGCGGTGGGCAGCCAACTCCAGCGCCCGGGGAGCAGAGAGGGTAAAGGGCCTTGCTTAAGGGCCAACAGTAGCAGCTTGCCAAGCCCGGGAATCGAACCCACAACCCTGTTATCGATAGCCCGGTGCTCTAACCGCTGAGCCACCACTGCCATAGCCTTGAACTACTTTGATTTTACACAATATGATGCGGTCAGAGGAGGAGACTCACTGGTTGAAATATAAATGAAATAGCTTTCAATGCTAAACTCTGTGGTTTTCTTAGAAGAAATTGCACGTCTTAGTTGGTGAAGGGCTAAAACACCCATCACATCTTGTTGAAGCCTGTTCATGTAAATTATAAAAAAGGGCTGGTCTGTAGCAATTAAGTAAATTAAGAATACAATTTCCAAACCCTGTGTTACTGCACTCTCTACCACCGTATTTACACAACACTGCAGGTCTGGATTGCTCTCATAATGACTAGAAAAGGACACTTAAAGAAACACAGATAGGTTCACATGGCAACACTGGGGTCAGTCTCAGTTACAGCTGTGAGAAGAAGATGTGGAGCTGCAGGTTTGACAGGCAGAGTGGCAGTAAGAATGTCCTTGCTAAGGTGGCAGATCTGGTTATCGCTGTAGGGTATGTTGCTCAGAAAGCATCTTATGGAAAGTACTTTTCTCTCTCCCTTTGCCTCCCTTTATCTCCTTCTCCTTCTGCAGGAGGTGCAGATGTTACAGGTGTCCTGGGGGAAGGAGGTGGAGCGGCTTAAGCAGAACCTGCTGCTTCAGGGGCAGAAGCTGGATGCAGCACAGCAGAGAGTAGCAGAGCTGGAGACGCAACTCTCCAAGAAGGAGCACCTGATTGCAGAGCAGAAGAAGTTCCTGGAGGACGTTAAGTGCCAGGCCAAGTATGGACTTGCGCTTACTAACACCACTAAAACGAATTTGGGTCACATTGACCCATTTACATCTTGTTGGGTTTAAAACAGAGAGGTAAAACTAGTCTCTGGCCTTTTCTGGAAATCTAAACGCTGGTTCTATTGATATATTACATTTTTTTATAAATAATTATAAATCTGCTGAATTCAGTTCTTTTTCACTTTATGTGGGTGAAAAATTATTTGTTTTATGATTTGTTACTCTCTCATCCTATTACTGAGTTCTTGTAAAGAGTTATACAAATAAAATGACATTGAAAAGTACAATTTCACATATGCAGGAAATGTGTGCCCATATCCCAATATAATATATACAATGGAAACATCAAAGGCAAACCAAGGATAATCACACACATTGAATCTATCTTTCCTGTGTGTCATTCTATAGGGAGGACCTTCAGGCGTCTGACAGCAGGTACCATGCTCAGAGGCATATAACGCAGGTCCTGCAGACAGAGCTGCTGCAGCTCTATAGCAGGCTGGAGATGGAAGTTCCTACTACCACTGCTGCAGCTTCACCAGCAGGGGAAGCCAAAGAGCACTGCGGGCCCCCAGAGACCAGGTAAAACTGTCTTGTCTTATTTTGTGGAAATGCCTCCATAGATTAGCTGAATTTGCATGTATATTTATTTATTAAAATGTCCAGTTAATAATTATATTATGTTATAATAATTATATGATATTCGTCTCAATTTAGCTTCTCTGGAAGCAAACTGCTCTATTGGTCATCAATACCTTGTATATCATTGCTGTCATGCATAAACCTTGTATTTTTACTTGAACTTATGAATGAATGTGAACTTATGAATGTTTTTTGGAATTTCATGATGGATGGATCCAATAAACGTGGTCCAAAATAACTTGGAATTAAATCCTATTACATTGTCTTCCATTTACAGTTTAAGAGAGTTTTTTCCTTCTCCTCTAAAGTTGGTGTTTACCTGAGACCCATCTCCATTAAAAGGCCTTGGTTTCACATAATCTAAGATATCGTTCCATGAACTGACACACGTTTTTGTTTTCCACCTCTGATTTGTCCTACTGTACTTGTCCACAGTGTCCGGGTGTTGGATAGACCAGTGAAAGCGGCCTCCATAAAGGACACGGAGTCCTCCCTGTCTCCACATGGTAACGGCAGCATTTTACCATCAGGGCAAGCCAAGTCTGTTAACGGCAGCCGAGGCACCCCTCCACCTGTGCTGGTGGAGCCGCCGCCTCTTCGGCCGCACGTCCCACTGGGGCCTCCTGGACCCCCAGCCCCCTCTCCAACTGCACCCCTCACTGTGGGCTCCTACCCTAGCGCCAAAAGCTTCTTGGGCATGCGGGCACGGGAGCTGTTCCGCAACAAGAGCGAGAGCCAGTGTGACGAGGGTGAAGTCCTGCGCCCACAGCTTACTGGTCTGTCGCAGGGCCTGAAGACTGAGCTCTGCGTAGAACCACCTGTAAAGACTGTGCCTGGGCCCGCCCTCACCACAGTGGTTAAAAAGGTCCAGACCCATGGCCTGCAACGGGCTGCTAGCCGAGAAGGAGGCGCGGCCTGTGGGACACCGGCACGGCCAAGGCAGCAACAACTACGGATCATGGACTATAACGAAACCCATCAGGAGCACAGCTAGAGAGCGAGAAAGACAGAAAGAGCAAGCGAGTGAGAGCGAGAGAGAGAGAGCAAGCGAGAAATAGAAGTTGGGCTAGAAGCTGGTAAAAGGAGAAAGCTGCAAGCTGAGATCGGATTACGCAGGACTCTTTTGATTTCAGTGTTATTTGTCCCATTCCCTCAAGTGGACAACAGGATTTGGAACCACTGATGTGTGTTTCTGGCCAAAAAACTGGAGCTGTGAAAGGCTTGGATTTAAAAGACAGTGTTGCGAGGTCATCCTACGCAGGGTCACACTGCAGGTTTATTTGGCCCCTCTCTGTTCTTATGAAACCCCACAAGGCTCATCCATTTGTCCTTAGATCTGCTAAATTAGCAGAATGTTTGGAACCTATTATCGAGTCCCAGCTCAAGTGCGGAGCGGAGCGTCAACCTTTTGTATAGGTCTCTGGTTGTGTGGAAGTTTACAGGAGCAATATGCGGTTTAGGTGTACTGATTTCTGGGTTGTGTGTGTGTGTGCGTGCTTATGAAGGTCTGCTGCGTTGTGCAGGGCATGCTTACACACGGAGCTAGATCATCCTTCTTGTGTCAAGGAGGAACAAAGTCTATGTACCAGACCCCTTAAAGAACTGAGGATTAACCCTGATTTGCTGACACCATGCATATTGCTTTTGTGTGTGTGTGTGTGTGTGTGTGTGTGTGTGTGTGTGTGTGTGTGTGTGTGTGTAAGAGTGAGTGTGAGTATGAATGGCGAAGAGTCTGTGTATGTGTGTGTGTGAGAGGAAAGAGTTTTAGTAGAGGTGCTTTTTTATATTACTAGAATTTTTAAATTATTTATTTTTTGTCTCTACTTTGTGACATACTGCCTTCTTGGTAAGAGAGAAGTATTAACGCTCATCAAAAGCAAGTCAACAAAACTAGCTTTCCAAGTCACTTGCAAAGTAATGCCAGTCCCGCCAAGTAAAAACCCAAGTATCTGTAATAGTAATAGTGTCATTAGAAATGACTGTGAGATCCTGTTTTACATCCTGTAGACCAGTGGTTACCAAAGCGTTCCTCAAGAATCCCCAACACATTAGGATTGAGCAAAAATGAAGGTCTGGGGGTCAAAACTCGAGGACAAAATCAGTGCTGTGAAACAATAGTTGTGTTGTCATTCTGTAGTTGATGTCATGCCCATATTAGGAACTCCAGTCAGGTCTAAGCTGCATTTCTAAATGAGCTGGATTTTTTAAATCACAGCTATCACAGTTGTATTTTGTTCTGTGCGTATTATTCCCAGAGTGGCACAGAATCCTCTGAATTACGGGAATTGGCAATGCACCATTATCCAATATGGCAACGATGAGCCAGTGATGCTGTTCATGTGAATGCCAGATGTCTTTTAATGTCAGTTCAGTATTCAATGTTAATATTTTAACTAAGGACTTTGTAATGTGGAGGATTCGGTGACATTCGGAGGAAAAATGTATGTACAGCTAAATGTAATCCTGGTTTAGGACATGGGACCCCCATTCATTGATTTTAGGATCACTGCAGCTAGTGTAATGTTGGTCAGCACAAGCATCTGTTCACTGTTACATTGGAGCCAGGGAGCCGCGCTTTACTCAGAGTGTGCTGGCTACATGCTGCATCAGTGGCAGTCCGAAAAGAGGCAGTGACTGGCTTCACATGTGTCAGAGGAAACATGTTCTAGTCTTCACCCTTCTAGTGTTGGGGGGGGGGCTGCGCTAGTGGTTGGGGGAGTCACATAAACGGGGCTTGTGTAATTGACCTTTCTAGTTAAGTAGGAAATAGGGTAAAAGTAGAACTAATATATATATATAAATATTATATATATTTATTAAAAATCCCACTTGCGCAGTTTTCATAAAGAATTTGACATTTGCCCGTGTTTTCTTATGTGGGATTTGTTCAGTTTATGAGGACAGTGGGCTCTTTCGTTATAAGAGCAGATCTGTGACCAATTCTGCAGTTTATAAACTCATCAGGAATCTGACCCAGACCTTGACCTGTCCTGACTTTTCTCAATAATAAATTGAAGAAGATTCTTAGAGAGATGCATAGTGGTGAATGAGGTCTGTTGTTTAAACCCAGGACATGATGATGCCATTCTTTTTTTTGTTTTAATAAAGCAAATCTTCGCATTAGTGCCTAATATGGACACTGACTACAGGCTGACAACACAACTTCAGAAGTCTCTCGCACTGAAATGTTACAATTCCCATCATTTTGTGAATGCTATTTCTTTATAATGAAGTCATGAATATACAGATCATCATTAGGCCTTATTCTGAGGATTCTGCTGATCAGTAATACAGTAAGCGTTGCACTAATCCGTACAGAGATACTGACACTTGAATATCAAAACCCTCAGATTTGTTACAACCGCTCTGGGTTCTGATTCTTTACGCCTAGTAAGATGGTCAATGTTTATTATTATCATCCGCAGCAGCTGGGCAAAGGACTTCATCTGCCCAGCACTGTGAAATGTAGCCCCTGCCAAATTCTCATCTGTTGCCACTGCGGCATGTTCACTTTCTGTGCTGTATTTTAGGACAGGCCTCATATGTTGGTACAGAACTGGGATCCGGTTATTGCTGTTCATATCCAAATATGAGTGATTATGTGAGTCAGCTGACCATTGATCATTTTCTGCACACTTTGCAGCTTATTTTAACACAGTTTGGTTAAACTTGGCATGAAAGCAGAAGGATGAATAAAAAAAGACGTAGCAAGAGCAAGAAGAAGACAAACGTAGTAAAATCTGAAGAATTTGCCTTCTCTTACCCTCAATACATCTGTTTTTTAACCCTTTACTACTAGTCCCAACTTTAAAATGCCAAATATAATATAAACCGTCAGATATTTCTGTGCACCAGAAGCGTTTTTGTGTTTACTTAAGGTCTTTATTTGCATATCGCTGTTAGAAGGTGCACAAATACATACTGGTTCTTTATCTAATCAGTTAATTCTATCTAATCCAGTATGAATATTCTGTTACTGAAACTGTTACTTACTGCTAAGTCAGTGAAGACGACAAGTAGACCACAGTACCAAGGGCACAGGTCAGCAAATGGGTGCGTTACGTAACTAGCCAGTCGACTGGTTTGTAGGTGGCAGTGTTTTGGTGTGGTTATCAGCTCGTGATGGTGGGCTTCCTGGCTCTGTTTGAGGTAGACAAATCCTGTTGTCCTCTTGAAGTCTCTGCTGTCATCCCTTCTGCCTTGCTATCTAAAGCATGTACAACAATTCACTTTAAATGCCAACAATAGGAACTACAACATACCGAGATACAAGGTACAATCAGTGAGAACTGAATGGAACGTTTGGAATCGCACCTTCTCTGGATGGAGAAGGAAGTTCTTAAAGCAGTTGCTTGTGTTAACTGTGAACGATGAAAATAAAATCGTCTTCAATGTTTTGCACTATACACTGTGGGTGCTTTGTGGTTATTTTTGCAATAATTGAACCCTTTAAAGCCTGAAGCATCAAATAATTGCCAGGAAAAATCTGATAATTTAAATTTTAAATTATATTTTAATTATTTGACCTTCTGACCTACAAATATGTAAAAAAAATAGTAACACTTCAGTTTGATCAATCAAATGAATGTGTTGTTCACAGCATGATTGTAAAACAAACTAAAATCTAAAGGACTCAATTGTTTAAACACTTAAACCCTTAAAAACTTTGCTCAAGTAATTTTAAACTTAGAAATTGATGTATTTTGCTGATGCATGCAGTGCACCGTTAATCCACCAGAGGGCAGAAATCATGATTTTATGCAGTTAATATTTTTTATTTAATGATTGTTTATAGATTTGTTTTTAATTATTTAAGTATTGTTGTTATTTAGATACACTGATCATCCATAACAGTTGACCCGTGAAGTAAAAAGAAAGAAAGAAATGTTGATTATCTACAGTGGCATCTGTCAAAGGGTGGATATATTGGGCAGGAAGTGAACAGTCAGTTCTGAAGGCGATGAAGGTCTTATAAGCAGGGAAAACGGTCAAGAATCAGGAATCAAACTGTGATGGCTAGATGACCAGGTCAGAACATCTCCAAAACATCAGGCAGGTCTTCAGGGGTGTTTCTGAATGGTCTAAGAAAGGACAACGGGTGAAAAGGCGGTAATTATAGAATTTAATCCTCACTGATGTTGCAGACGTTTAAAACATTCTATAGAATAAGGGCGAAGAAGGCTAATGCATCTGGTCCACACCACTCCCTTCTGTTCTATAGAAATGAAGCCAAAATTGTCGTCCATGTGGTCAAATTAGCAGCCAGACTCAGGTGGTGTATCTGCCCCTTTCTCCCAGACCAGGTGTGTCTCAGACCGTCTTCATTGAGCTCCCAGTGCACAAGCAGAGCGGATTTCCCCCTGGATTCCTAGTTTGTTCGGTAAGTGAACACTCCAACAGTAAAAGTGCAGCTCATGTCAGTTCCACAACAACTCAGCTCCTCCATGTAATGAACAGAAAGGCGTCCTGCAGACGACCGGCCTCTACCAACCAAGGCTGTTCCACTTATTCCTGAGTGTAACCCCGCCTTCTTTCTATAGAGCAGAGTAAGGTTTTAGCTGATTTCTAGAGAAAATTAAAAGATGTGCCAATATTAGCACAGGGAAAACTAATAGCTGAAATCAGAAAGGTGGCTGGAGATGGAAAAGTGGAAGGTTTAGAGGAGACAAATGAGGAGGATGGGCTGGGGAGCTGCACATCATTCTGCAACCAGCCAGCAGAGGAGCTAGATCTGTTTTTGCTTCACTTTTGAGTAACAGTAACGTTGTGCTGTTCATGATTTCTATAGTTGTTGGCCTGAACCAACACAAGGGCTGCTGTGGCACAAGGCATAGAAACGGTGGAATACCTCACAACATACTGCGCAGCATCCCCTACTGTGTAGCTGCAGACCAGTCAGAGCAACCTCTGTCCACTGTCAAAAGCAGCTACTGTGGGCCCACAAGCATCTGTATTGGGCCTTGGACCAACAGAAGAAAGCTGTCTGGTAATCGCATTGATGCCTCTCAGGGACATGTGCACCATTTACATGCGGGATGTGCTGGAAAAGCGAGACTGATCCACGGTGAATCCATCTCACAACTTAAAGGAAAGCTTGTGTTCTCCAACCCTGCTCCTGGAGAGCTACTTTTCTGCAGACTTTGGACCCAACCCAAAATCACCCCCACTTGACCTAACTTATTACTGCAGTAAAGGCCTTGATTGGCTGAATAGAAAAAAGAAAAGTTCTTCAGATGCATGTCAGATGGTCTGTCAGTGCAGTGGTTCTCAAACCTTCGGGCCTGGTTAAAGGCTGCGTATTTGGGGACTGGCCACATATTTGCTATGTCCCTGTCTGTGTTGGGAGCAGAAAAGTGGACCTTATACCCCAACCCAGCTAACATAAAACGTTGATAAAAGCCTATTGCCTTCTTTTTAAAAAAAACAACAACGACAAGAAGAAGAAGAACTTCAGAATTATGATTTAATTTAGATGTAATTTCACAAACCTTTAAATGACTAGTAATATTGCAATGGAGTTAAGCACAGCAAGACAAAGCTTAAAAGAAGAAGGATGACTAAAATATACACCAAGTTTATCTTCTGCAAAACTGGTCCAACTAAAAAGTCTGCATTTGTGTCTCAGGTACTCAGGTATTGCTGTGAGTTCATTACTGCCTGTGATGACCAGGAGATAACTGGAGCAGCAGTGAGTGGACAATGGACTCCACTACGCTGCAGTTCTCCGTCTTGGCCACCAGAGTGCACTGTTTCTCCAGTACAGCCACAGCAAGCACCAGTAATAACGCAGAGCTCCACAGGTGGACTCAGCACAGTGTACCGCACTGAAATTACACGATTAAATCCTGTGGAGTTCATATTTTAATTATTATTATTTAATGAGCAACTTATGTATGTTTTAAACATGTGTAGTTTTAGCCAGTGCACACGAATGTACAATAAATAAAATTAATTAACATGAATTAATTAATAAACTAGTTATTTTTTATATATATAAAAGATTGTTTTGTCTACAAGCACAGTTTGGGCGTTATTGTAAGCCTACCTTATAGACAACGTCGTAATGTATTAATAAAGGCCTGCAGCTAAACCAAAACTACTGATTTTCTGGCTATCAGTTAATTTCCACAGCTAAAATCGATTAAAAGTCGATTAATTTAATAAAAGCCAAAGCCAAGCAGCTCGCATATGCATATATATATTTTATATATTTTTTATATATGTATTTATTTGTAATGAAGTTGATCTTAATTAATTTTCCGTTCCACCTTAAACGCCACCACGGCTGCAGTGCGCAGCCGGAACAGCGCGCAGCGGAGCAGCAGCGCTATTTAAGGTGGAACGGAAAATTGGAGTAAGAGCAACTTCAGCCTCGTTATTTTCTGTATATTTGAGGCATGAAATCTGCTCAGAGATCATGCATCCTTTGGCCATTTGCTCTCTGCGATTCTCCTTTGTGTTTGTCTCTCGTTTTCCTGTGCCAGTGTTTGCTGCCGGCGGAAAGGAAACAGTGTGAGTTATGAAAGCGAGCAAGTGTGATGAGTTTATCAAACGTGTGCATATGTACGATTTCCTAACGGAGTCAAAAATGGCATGATTAATTTAGCAGCGCTGCGAGGGTCAGGCAGGCTGATGCGGGGTAATTGGACGCAGAGGGAATCCACAGCAATTTGTGATTTCATACTCTACGTGAGAAATTAGATGTCAGTGCAAATATGAAATTGCTCCTCAATGTTCTCAAAGACTGTATGAAATTTTAAATATAAATCTTTAGTAGTCACTGCAAAGGGATTTCTTCTTTCTCCCTCTTCCCCTCTTCGTTTCTCTTTCTCTGCCAGCTTGAACCCTGTGAAAATGTCAGGACATGGACAGACTCGAGGAGTTAAGACAGAGCCTGTGCAAACTTATGATTGGGCTTTAAAAGTGCCTCTTGAAATGAGGAGCAGTGTATCAGAGTCAGTTAGACAGTTATATCAGATATCAGTCCAGTATCATATTATCTGTACAGGACTAGGCCTGTCTGTTATATGAAGGGTGCAGTTGCAATGTGTTGTGATGTTAGGAATAACTAAAATGAGCAGTGTGTGTAATGTAAAGCTTTCAGACTGCCAGAAGTCAGATATATGGGCTTCTGATTTTTTCAAATGCATATGCAAACACATCCTCTACAGAGACGCACCGCTGCACGGTTTATTTGCTTCAATTAATATATTGCAAAAAAAATACATACATGTCTTATGTATTATTATAAATGATACATGCCTTGTCCAGTATGTTCCTAAAATCTGCATTGTGTTTAAAATGTGCAGGGAATGTTTATATTTGTTTCTTTTTGAGGATTTATTCACTTATTTCTTGTTTACACTGATGAAATGTCATTGTGTCATTTGAATGAGTGCCCAAACCTTTGACTCTATATGTGTGTATGTATGTGTGTATATATATATATATATATATATATATATATATAGTCAAAGAAAATAATACAAGCTGTGTTATTATCGCTTTTATCAAGTCTGTTATTAATGGCGATCATAAATACCTTATTATTAATCACCAAATTACCTATATATATATATATATATATATATATATATATAATATATGTATGTGTGTGTGTGTGCATATATTATATATACAGTAATATGTTAAAATATATATATATATATACATATATATATATATATATATAAATATATATCCATATATATAAATATATATATATATATATATATATATATATATATATATATATATATATATATATATATATCGATCCAGTGGAATTAGTGAATGGTGCATTACTTTGCATTTGACTTTTTTATTATATATGTATACAGTATATAGAGTAATATGTTTATATATATATATATATATAGTCAAATGCAAAGTAATGCAGCATTCACTAACTATTTCCACTGTTGGTAATTTGGTGATTAATAATAAGGTGTATGATAATAATTATTAATAATAACACCGCTTGTATTATTTTTTTTAGCTTAAAGTACATCATCAGTTTATTCTTACACTATATGTCCAAATGCTAACACAGCTGTACAAATGCACACACCCAGCTTGTCTAGTCCCTGTAGAGCAGCAGTGTCAATAGAATAGGAGTCTCTGGAGCAGATTAACATGCAGCTAGGGGGCTTGAGGGATAGATGTGATGTGTATAATTATATAATCCCCTTGATTTTGAAAGAAGCAACAAATGAGCAGGAGTGTATATCGCTTCATCATTTTAACTATCATACATTTTAACGGTTGCTGAATCAGAGTAGGACAGACGTGGACTGATTCACTTAGTCTTAATAGCTTTTTTATTTGAAGCCCTGTTCTTTTCGATGATCTTGTTACAGTAATTTGTGAATCCTGATCTGAAATGTATAAAGATATCATTAACATGGAGTAGCGCGCCCACTCAGTCCTGTTTCAGGACCCTCGGATAGCTTGGTTGTGTTTAAACATACACATGCTTATTCCACACGGACACACGCTGCAGAGGAAATGCAAAACAAGATGATTTTTGCTAAGCATACTTCGTACTGACACTCCGAAAAACGACTTCATTTGTCCTCATTAAAAGCTTAAAAGTCCATGAATAAATAATCATAAAAGAGGAGACTTTCCCCCTTTTTCCTAATGTTTGGCCCTAATGAAAAGTGTGCAGGAATAGGCCTAAATAAATATGCAGTGTAAAGTCTGTTTATCTCCGGGCCCTCCCCTCTGTATCGGCTTTAAGACAGCTGACATACACTCTCACACACACACACACACACACACACACACACACACACACACACACACACACACACGCTTCAGCACTTCAGCACTGCGGCTGCCGTTTCAAGTGGGAACCAAATTCCAGCTGAACCTCAGAGTTAATGTAATTAACAGAGAGAGTGTGTGCTGTGTGTGTGTGTGTGTGTGTGTGTGTGTGAGGGAGAGCGAGAGAGATTCTCCTGCTCCTGAATCAGTTGAGTAGATTCAGAACTTCAGAAAAGAGAAGAAAGGGAGAGAGAGTGAGGGGGAACGAGTGCTGTGAGCACCAATCCCAGTGGTTTAATTATTTTAATTATCATCCTCTTTCAGCTTTTCCAAAAAAGGGGGCCATTAAAGGATGCCCGTTTGGGTTAATCTGATTAAAAAAAAAAAAAAAGGAAGAACAAGATGGAGGGAAAGATAAAAGGCTGCAGATGTCGGAGATAATCAGGGGAGTTAAAGCTGCTATTTGTGAACTGGGACGCCTGTAAAAAATGAGCCGATTTTGTGCCTGTGTTTATTTCCTCTCGGCTCTTCAACACACCTTCCTCGCTGTTTTCTGATTTCTCAGCATTCCGACAAAACCCTCTCTCTTCTCCGTCTCTCCTATGGAATATTGATAGCCGCCGGGGTTGAGCTTGATGTGTGCGGCTCGATAAACTGTGCTGTGCTCTGCATCTGTGAGCGGTTTCTAATTTGGATTTTGTTCACACCCCCCCCCCCCCCCAGCCCCCCAATGTACAAACAACAGGATTAGAGCTGCTGTTCTTGTGCTTTCTTATGTGGTAACATGGATCACTTTCCAAACATGGAACGCCGGATCCAGGTTTACCATCATCATCTTCATCATCTGACATTTGTATTCCAGCCTCTGTTGGATGTCGCCTGTCCCGGCCTTCAGCCTGTGTCAAATGTCCTCTTCGATGCACCTTGCAGGCGTCTTCATCAAGCCTGCACTTCTCCCAACTTTTCTGTGACGGACAGGCCACGTCTGTTCCTGCCCTACCGAAGCCAAAGCCCCGGCTAAAACCTGCCCAGGTGTTGTGCCGCAGCATGAAAAGCGGAGAGAAAGCTCCACTTTCTGAATAAATCAAGCAGAAGCAATATCCTGCGTGTGCAGAGAGATGGACGCGAGCCCATGTAATATTAAAGCGCCGTGTCTGGCAACGCTAGCAGTGCCACTCCTTTCATTGCTCCTGCTTTCCCCGCTTCCCGGCCATCGGCTCTTTCCTCAAGGTGACACTTCAAAGCGGGCATGCAGACGTGGAAGGCCTGGCTGCCAGCATGGAGCCAGCCCCCGCCCCTGTCTCTCTTCCCCACCTCCACCCCATCACCACCACCACCACCCCCTTCACCTCAAAAAGGAGCCTGCTATATACACCCCCCCCTCCCCAAGCCTCCCCAACTCCACCTCCCTTCCCCCCCGGGCCAGGTCAGCGCCAAGATCCACACCGCTTGCCACTCGGGAGCCCCTGTCAAAGTCTGCCTCATAGCCTTAATTAATAAGACTCCATTCCTATTGCAAACACTCAGTGAGAGCGGGCGAGAGAGAGGGAGCTGGCTCGAGCTTTCCGTCCACTTGTGCTGTTCAGCACTGCAGCGGCTGTTCTGTTTGACAAAGGAAATGCTGGGGATGGGATGTGGTGAAGCTGGGAGTGTATCGTCACTGTTGGTGGGGGGTGGGTTGGTAAACTCGGCTCATGATCTGTGACATTTTTTCCATTAATGATTTGAAAAGCGAGATATCATGATAAATGGACCGGTAGAGCTGGCCAAAAGTGGCTTATCTTAACCTTAAAATAACTCAAAATCAATCCTCCACTAATAGGGAGAATGGTGTCTCTACCATTCCCACTCCAGGCTCGGGGTAACTTTGGTCAAGTGGGCAGGACAACACTCACGAGAATTGCATGAAGCTGTGTAACCCAAGTCATTCATCCATCCATCCATCCATCCTTCCATCTCTCTTATCTGTCAGTTCCCTGGCTGGACAAGCGCACCTTTCTACGCTACTAAGAATCCTTGGGAAAGGTTCTGCCTGCTCCTGCCTGTGTAATATAATCTCAATTGCATCTCATTGCAGTTACAGAGAAGCTCCATGCAGCTAAAGCTGCAAAATTGTCATCGTTTCTGATTCTCCTCGACCTCTCCACAGCTTTTGACACAGTGGACCACAAGATCCTCCTGTCTATCTTTGCCAGCTTTGGAATTACCGGCTCTGCATGGCGATGGTTTGCATCGTACCTGCAGGGACGCTCATACCAGGTAACATGGCAGGGGGACACGTCCGCTCCTTGTAGTCTCTCCGCTGGCGTTCCACAAGGCTCGGTTCTTGGTCCTCTTCTTTTCTCACTCTACACTAGCTCTCTTGGTAAAGTAATATCCTCCCATGGATTCTCATACCACTGTTACTGTAACTATTAGTCAATTCTAACTAGCTAAGGTGTTTCTTGGGTAAATAGCAAAGCACTTTTGTAAGTCGCTCTGGATAAGAGCGTCTGATAAATGCCATAAATGGAAATGGAACTGAAGCTTGTAGCCACCAGAGGCTTCTGGATGTTTAAGGGTCCATATTTAGGCCCACATTCTTCACCAATTCTTCACTCTCAATAACACAAAACCTGTTTTATGGTACATTCTATATTATAGACATTAATGGAGAGCTGGGCACAAACTTGCACAGGTTAAAAACAACATTTTGTGCAGTTAAATGACAACACCATTTATGAATTTCAACTATAATCAGACATCCTCCCTAATAGAGGGAGATTGAAGGTAGAAGTGCTTCACAGTGTTACTTTAAAGTAGCATTATGTGGGAATTAGTATCTAGTATTGTTGGCTCTTGGGCTCCCCCTACAGGTAGGGAATGTAATTCACTTTTACACCATATCCGTGAATGTGAAAATGTGTAAAGACTAGACTAATGCTACATCGCCTTCACCTCGACCAATCACCAGCTTCCATCAGTCTTTAAAAGACCTCTACTCACATGCCTCGTTTCACCTTTCCCCTCTTTCCTCCTCACTGCCACCAGTTTGGTCCTGTCCGGTTGCCCAGGGGCTTGGCACTGCCCCTGCCAGATGGGTCTAGATGTTTTAAGATCTTGTCAGGCGACGGGTCCTACACCGAAGGCTTTAACTTATATACAGTGCTTTCTATCATATTGTTAACACATTGTCAAGATGAATGTTTTTCTTCTTGTAAGCTCGCCTCTGGAGTCTTACAATACAAATCACACTTAGAGCGCCCCCTTGTGGCACACGCACTTGACAAAGCTGAGAGACACAGTACCTGCATTGAAAGTGAAATAACTATGTGGGCAGAGTACATGGTAGAGTAATATTACAGGATTTTACACAAATATGCAGTAGTGGCAAGAGGTCTCGTTCGTCAGTGTTCGTAGCACTAGCAGTGCTTCCAACACTAGGAGCATGTCTGCCTCTGCATCGATGGCCAGCAGAGACGCTCTGAGGACGGACTGTGTCCCCAGCTCCACCACACCACCTAATAGACGTCTGTGTCGGCCAACATGGCTCAGGATTCGAACTCGCGACCCCCAGGCCATAGTGGCAAAGAGTCACTTGAGGCTTGTTGACGCTCCTCTTGGTTGCCGCAAGCAGAAAAGTCTCTGATTGGCTCCCTTCCATCCTGCCCGCTCCTCACTAAGCCCCACCTTCACATGTTCCTTATCAACCCAGTAAAATGCATTTTTCAAATGTGCTGAGATGTGTGGGAGACCTGCTGATATTGAGGGTGGATGTAGTCTTTGATATTAGTAACTGTTTAATAAGCCCGTAGTTTAACCTGTTGCACCATAATTGACTTATTTCTAATAAGGTTTATCAGTGCTATTGATTAGTCATTAGTAATTGCTAGGTAATTACTAATTTGTGAGCTATAGGTATGGCAGTAAGGAATAGGAGTTAAGGTGGTCACTACAAAAATATAGGGGGAAACCAGAAAGTCTTCTTTTCAGTTAGACACTCTGCTGTTTGGACTCTTTAGCGCCTGAGCAAACGAGCACTCCCTCCACAGATCCCCCCCATGTCACATACGATGTGTGTGCGTGTGCAGTGTTTGGCTTATTAGAGTTAGAGCACGAACACATCAGCTGCATCAGCTGGGTCTGACCGTAATCACCCCCCCAAACCTAGAGGGAGAGTTTTACGAATACCGCCATGATCGATATTTGCCAATCCGTCCAAAGGCGTCGGGCCAAACAGAGCGCAGGTGCGGGGGGCAGGACTGGCTGCGGCGGGTCACAGAGAGGGCCGGCCTGCCCGTCTGATGTTTGTGGAGCCCTCATCAACGTGTTGAGCCTGCTTCACCTCTGCTGTTGTGGAAGCGGCGGGTCATCTTCTCCACAACCCCACGCAGTGTGCCGCTGATTGCCTGGCTGCTGCCACTGTGGGGATTGCTTCTGCTTTTTCCACGGTTAGAAGGCGCTCATTCCCGGCAGCAAGCCAGGCTCCGTTTTAATAGGGCCCTCGCTCCAAACGTAAAGGTCGCTCTCCTCGGCTTGTTTATAGGGGTTACTCCACTCCTGTCTCCATCTACACCTAAATTTGTGCTTGTGGTGTTGTGCTTTCCTCGTCTCGGCTTCTGCTTTTGAGCTTTTTTTTTTATACAGGCAGGTCCATAAGTATTTGGACAGTGCTTTTTTTGTTGCAGTTTTGCCTCTGGATGCCACCTTGATGGATCTGAAATGAAGCAGTTGAGATGTTGAATTGGTTTAGTAACTCTGAAGTGTTCAGAGCTATGCTTTCTACTTAGATCCAGTCAAATTCTGCAATACTGATAGGATTGTGCATATGTGTATATACATATATTTTATATATATATATATATATATATATATATATATATATATATATATACACATTATTATATCATTAGTTATTTCTTCTGAAATCAATAGTGTTAAAAAGACTTTATCCTGTTTTTGTTGGACTAACTGTCTCTACTGCCCAGGGAACAAGGCTTTCTACTAGATTTTGGAGGAGCATTGCTGTGAGGTTTTGATTGCATTCAGTGACGAGAGCATTAGTGAGGTCCGGATGTTGGCTGGTCACCACCCCACCTCATCCCCAACTTCTCCAAAGCTCATCCAAAAGAAAGTATTAGATGGAGCTCCACAATTCAAACCTGGGGGGCTTTATACCCCTCTAGCCCATATCTGGCATTAGGCAGCATGGTGCCAACAGGTTCATGTTTATCTATAAGTCCTATTCTATTGGCAGTACTTCTCTACAGGGCCTGGAGAAGCTGTGTGTATGCATTTGCACATCTGTGTTCGCAATGGCTCCAGTTTAGCTGAATTCATTCATTAGAAGGGGTGTCCACAAACATTTGGACATAGAATGTTTTTACATGGATATCTTACCTCATTCCAGTCGAGCATCTTTTTACTTCCTAAAGACAAAACTGAAGCAGAAAGACTGCCAAATAGTCAGCAACTGAAGGCAGCTGCGGTAAAGTATGAAGGGAGGTCAAGGGAGGAAACTCCGCATTTAGTGAGTCCAGTTCGTTCCAGGCCTCCGATTACCTTTGAGCCTGTGAAAATGGAGGGACTGAAAGAAAAGTCTGTAATCCTTAAACAGTTAAAGCAATAGTTTTATATTCCCTAATTACACCAGCACAATTACAGGCACAATTACACAATTACAAAATCGTATAACTGTCCAAATGCTTATGGACCTGACTGCTTTTGAAATAATGTCACTATAGTGATGAATTTCTTAAATAAACCCTCAAGTACTACTTCATCTTTCCACAAAAACTGTTTTTTCCACATATTAATGCAGAATTATTAAGAATATTGATTACTTTATAGAGCAGAGATGGAGAGCACATCATCTCGTGCAAACCCGCTGGTGTGCTTTATGAATTTATGTTAATGAAGCTATTAGCATCACGCCTTCAGCATGGCGGTATTTCAAACCGCTGCATTTTGAGCGCAGTCAGTGACTAATATACCGTACATGGCCATAGATACTCGGCTAGGCCTCAGAGCAGTGGGAAGATAACTGCCCCACTTTCTGCAGCAGCCGGTGGCTTCAGCATGCTCCCAGAAGCCCCAGCACTTAAACTGAGCCCCAGTCAGTGCCAGTGTAAACTAACAGAGGACGTTATAGGCCCAAATGTCAGTAATTAATGAGCGTAATACACAGCTAGCACTGACGAAAACAGAAAACTTGCTCTGGGTTTCACTCTGTCCCAAGACTAATGTGTCTTCTGAACAGGAGGCTCTCTACGCATTTTGGGACTCTTCGGGAGCTTGGGTATGACACAGTCTAATTCCAAAATGACCCATTTCTAATTTCTCTGTTTCAAGTTTGGGGAAGGTGATCATATTTTGGTTTTCAAAACAGAGGACAATGCGGACACACTGGCTTCCTCTGTGGTTAGGATGTTATAGCTGGGTTTTTTTAAGTAGGCCTAAGTTAAAGAACCATTACATTTATGGTGTTTAGCTGACACTCTTACACAGAGCGACTCAACAATCTACTACTATTACTACTATTACAGAGACGGGCCAGTGTAGTCTTGCCCAAGCATTCTATTTGGTGTAGCGCAGTGTAGCCACCCGGACCAGGAATCAAACCCCAGTCTCCCACATGGTGTGGTAGCTCACTGGCTGGTAGTGGTGTTAGCCATTGCGCCACACCGACCATGTGACCATGACAGTGTACGTATGTGTGAGTATGGGAGGGAGATGAAAAACCTATATGACCATGAAGCTATAATAATGAACATTTATAATTAATACATCAACAAATACTGATTTAACAACACTAATACATAGCCTTAATAACCTATATGACCAAATAATCTCATAACAATCCACTGTTTTACTAAACACGGTCCTCCTGGTGTGTCCGACAGGCTAGAACTGAACTAGAACTAGAACGTCCTGAGGATCTAACAAAATACTTATATTCAGTTATTGATAGTGGGGATAAGCTCAGCCGCCAGAGTTATATTAGGACACTGGAAATCACCCACATGACCAACAGCCCAAGAATGGAAAATCCTAATAAGTGAGACCACATCATATGAGGTTATGTTAGTTAGAATAAGGGGCAATTTGGGATTACTTAATGGATCATCTCACTTCTAACTAACAGCATGATTATGCATGGTAACAGCATGGCTATATAAAATAAATAAATAAATAAATAATTAGTGTTTTTATTTAGCGATGTAAACACACTGTCGCTACTGTTGAGCTCAGAGGGTAGATTACACTTTATTTATGCTAAAATATGAATCTCATAACTAACTCTCATTCTCTCACCCATTCCTCCTCTCTCTTAGCTCTTAGCTTTATCCAGCCCAATAACTGACCATCTGTCCATGTCTTATCTCTTAAAACGTTTTTCTATATTGTTATGTTCAGGGCTAAAGTTCTCAAAACTACACTGAGATATTATAAGAAAATAAAATGGACTTCTGTAGCCAGTTTGTTTGGCACATTTATTTGTTCTCAAAAATACAAGTATGTGCTAGCTAGCATTTTAACTAGGGATTAATCATGATGTTCTTTGGTGAAAGAGAATGGCACAAATTGTAACTCTGTCTAATGTAGCCTGCTTAACTGGTAAATTACTACATTGTAAGATTTCACAACCAATGGTGGAATAAATGAGATATTCTATAGATATTATATAATCTCATATCACCAGAAGTAAGATCTTGGCAAGCACAGAACAGTTTGCAGTGCATTTGTAGGGAAAGAATTAGCGTAGCACTCAAACTGTAGGTAAACCCGCAGACAAGATACTGTTATCCAAGCATGAGGCATTAACTTCTAACAGATTTCTAGTTTTCCAGGTTGTGCATGCCTCCCCCAATTTGCATGTATGTGAGAGCAGGCTGGTTTCTATAGCACGCTGATTGATTCCCAGCCCGCTGCACATCGCAGGGCGAGGCAGGTAGCCATAGATTTATCAGCAGGCACAACGACAAAGGGAGGAAGAGAGTGTGCATATGTTAATCAGCTGGCTGAACGCTGATCAAAGGCTGGAACACGGCGGGCCTCGCCGATCGCCCCGGGGCAACGAGCACTCTCCGGCAGCCTGCTGGAGTGAGCAGGAACAGGGCAACACTGAGCTATGAAAATCAATACACTCTGTTTGGGGCTAGGCTGCACAGACTGTGTGAGGGAGCTGGGCTATAAGAGCATGCGGTAGATTGCGTTAGGAAGAGCTGTTTGACTGAGGATGCACTCTGCTGTCTCTGTAGCTCCTTAAGGCACTTTGAGTGAGGGCTAGACTTGTAGTCCTTACTGTATTGTGCAAAACACCTGGGGGTGCCTAGTCTTTCCTAGGATAGACTGAACAGGTGGATCCAGTTGAAAGTTTAAGATCCAAAATTGATTTCATCCATGAAATCCACCGTCTGAGGAAGGGATAAGGTTGGGTTTTTAAAGAGCCATTCAAGGGTCCTACATTTTTCTTCTATTTTGTTTTTGTCCCAGGTGTGGGCTTGTGATGTTTGTCAGAGTTAATTTATCAAAAATTGATGTAAGTCATTTTACAAGGCCTTTTTCAACCCTTAGAACTGTTTAATTGCAGCAGCATTATGTCTGGACCTGCTACGTGGTTGGGTTTAAGTGGGGTCGGAAATGGTGAAATACCAATTATTTCAGTTGTAGGTGGCACTCGAGCAGCAAACAAAGTCTGAAACTGGGGACTGTAGATCATACACAAGTTCACAAGATCTTTCACCAGTAAAAAAACAAAAAACTTGGAAGTGTAATTAAGTAAACACATACCTGATGTGGTTCTATAAGTGTGATATGAAGCTTCTTAATACAGCAAATAAAAAGCATGCTAGGTATTTTCATGCTTTTGGCTTTTGAGTGATGGGTGTACATTTCAGCAAGTATCCCAGTGGAGTGAAATCACTAGTTAACTTTCTAATGCAGCTTTCCTAATCAGAGTTGAGCATTTTTTAAATGTCTAATGATGCCAAACCATTCACAAAATAAGCGACTTAAGGTTTTACCACCTTAACAGTACACCTTAATACCTACAGTATTTCACAAGTTAAGTTTTTTACATTTTTGACTACCTGCAACAGTCCACCCATAGTGAGTTAGTGCTGCTGCAGTTCTGTACATTCTGTTACTTTTGCACTATTTAGGTGGAAAAGAAAATCCTTGCGTTTTCGAGATGCGCTGTATGTTGTAGAAATACGAATCAGTGGATGGATTTGATGAATCAGCACAATTAAAGTTGTTTGTTGTGTCATTTTCAAAGCTGAACATTCAGATCCCATGGGTTGGACCATACTTGTGAAAGGGTTAAAGCAATATTACATGGCAATTGCACTTTAAAATAACAGCTTCACAATCATTGACTGAACCATTGACTTGTAATAGGGAGAATGGCGCCTCTGTCATTGCCACTCAGGGCTGGAATACTACTATTGCACTATGAGTCGTTAGTGTGAAATCCTGTAATACTACTTTACTGCCTTAGTCCAAATGCTTCTTTAACTTTCAGTGGTGGTTCTGTATCCCTCAGCTTGTACAGAAATGCATGTGCACAGCTGTTCATGAGGGGGAGTTTAAAGCATGATTGTATTTACAGCAGTGGAGTAAAAGTGAATTACAATCCTCGACTGTAGGGGGAGTCCAGGATCAAAACATACCATTTCTCGCATAATGCTGCTTTAAAGTCTAGGCTTGCTGTTCGGATATCAGTTTTAAAGTTTATGGTTCACAACTATCAATTATTCGGTAACAGATATGGAAGAAATATGGTTTAATGAGTGAGGAAGGTAAATCTGGATCTGTCGACAGGCGTATTAAAGGGTGCCAGAATCATTAGGACTGGGCCTCCATTGAAAACCACTATGCCCTGTACTACTTTTTAGTAAACTTTTTAGACTGTGGGTACAGAGTTGATCCTCCTACTGTTCTGCATAGCACTGTCTCTGTGCAAAGCAGGCCTGAAAGTGACTTTGATATCGACTGACCTGGACCTCAAAGCAGAAATGATTGCAGTGTCTTCTCATGCTGCTGAATCCCTGAATCCTCTGTCACTTTGCTGCCACTATCTGTTTCAGCCCAGCTTTCTGTAGGTACACCTGCGTTTCCCTCTAGAGCACGTTCTCCTGAGCCACAGCTCCCTGAGGAGCGGACATCACTTTGAGTCATCTTCCCCCAACCAGCTTACTGCACTTTAACTTTGCCTTCAGAGAGGTCTGCGTGTGCTCCTCATAGCTCTGTAGTCTTAGTCTATTCTTGGCATAAATATGCAATTAGTAGCTCACAATTAGGGGTATTTTGCCTGTTATCAAGGGGCCTTAGCATCCCTCTTAAGTGTCACTTTCTTTATGGAAGAATTAGCTGTCACTGAATAATGCAGGCCTAGTTTTTTTGTTTTTGCTTTTTCATTATGAATTCCTTAAACTGTGTGTTTTCCTTGAGTTTTGTAATTGAAATGACTTAACTTTTCCCCCCATAGCTTGGCATCTTTTAACTCACTCTCGCTTTTTAAGATGACTGACTTGCGATTATTATTTTTGTCTAATCTGGTAATGGAATGCGAATCCCCTCAGGCTAATGTCTGATAGTAGCTCTAAATTTTATTTGTTTATTCATCCGTTAATCTGCATAAACGGCATGGAACTCCGCCAGGACCATGCACTTGCTCAGTTTCCCTCCCGGCAGGGTGTTTAGACTGTGCTAGAAACGTGCCCCATGTGCCAGGATGGTGGGCTGAGTGCTACCTGCCAGGCCAGGCTCACTGTGTCTGTGACTGGCAGCTAATGGGACCTGATACTTCACCTCAGGATGATTGACAAATCACTTCAGGGCTGTTGAGTCGGAGCAGTGTTTAATTAGTGTGTAACTGATACAGCACGTAAATGAATCATAATGTGGATGCTTTGTCTCACCCCCCACAGATACGTCTCGCGTAACTCATCAGATCTTTATGGGCTGGCCTCTCCTGCAAGCTCTGCAAACGGCCAAGGATCAGAGAGTGCACGCGATGCCTCAGGCCCTGGCTACCAACAACACTTTGTAAGTTTGTCATTCAAGCGATGTTGGTTTTGGTGGACGTATATAAACGGAAGGAATCTCATGCTATGCTCAGCTTCTGGTCTTGTTGAATGAAGCAGAGCTTGCTTTGCTGCAGCTGACAGTGGTTTTAGAGAAGGACTACATATTATAGGGTTATATAAGGTTTAGCTGTAATTCAGTATTGTGTATATGAGAATTTAAAGAGTTACATGTGCCTGTCTAACTCTGTATTGCACTAGTAGTAAGGATGCATGATGATATAGAAATCATATCAATATCAGCAGAAAGTGGGCTCTGAGTGGCTCAGCGGTCACTAGGGCCAGAGAGGTGTGAATCCTGAGCCATGCCTCTTGGCCATCGGCGGCAGGAGTCGGGCTGGGTAGGCTGGTGCCGTGCTGCTTATGTGGTGGAGCTGGGACCCGGCACTTTACTCCAAGCTTGTCGGCTCTCACATGTATTAGAGATGTTATGTTAAGAAGGGGTGGGTTAAATGGCAGTACCAAATTGGGAGAAAAAGGGGAAAAATTGACCAACAAAAAGAACAAATCAGCAGAAAGTTTGTGAACCCTGTACAATTATTTGTATGTCTGCATAAAATTGACCTGAAAAGTGATAAGATCTTCATATAGCCACTAAAACTAGATCAATGGTAAACAAAGTAAACAAATGCACAAACATTGTAATTACCTATATATATTTTTTATATTTAACGTTTTTATTTGCAGAATTATGCAATATTAAATATCTTTGTATCATCAGATATTTAATAGGTTTACATACATATACAAAGAAACAACTAATGATAAATAACAATTTCAGAGAGGACAAAAAAGTGGGTATGGGGGAGGAATAGGGGGTTTACAGACATAATTTGTTTAAAAAACAAAATAAAACACACATACAAACAACTGGGTATATAAAAGTCTTTAATAGCAGATGTTATTTTAGCCCAGGCCTCTGTAGGTTTGGGTTTTGAGACCTAGGAACCAGAATCTCTGCATATTAAAATTGGGGGTAAACCAAAACTTGACTTACTTACTTAATTAACTGACCTTTTAGCTGCAGTGAAGCCAAATTATAGCGTTCTCTGTTGATTAACTATGAAGGATTCAGTGAAGGATTGCCTGGGATACACCTTGAACAGAAATGACAATTGTACTTAGCAATCCAACCCATTTTATCAGCTCCACTTCCTACATAGGAGCATGTTGTAGTTCTATAAATCCAGACTGTAGTCCACCTGTTTCTCTGCATAGCCTCCTTTCACCCTGTTCTTCAATAGTCAGGACCCCAGGGTGGTGGGTCATTCTCCGCACTGCAGTGACACCGACATGCTGGTGGCTGGTACGACTAGATCAGACCCAGCAGCGCTACAATTCAGAAATCATAGGTCCATCAATAATGGCAAACCGTCCTGGACCTGAGACAGCAAAGCAGACCCAAACCATTGAACTACTATCTGTTTTGCATTGAAACGACCATGACTAAGAAACCCTATTGACTGTGGATGGGTCTGACTGATATCTGATCTCATTTAATAAGGCTAGTATCTGTGATTTACATAGCATAACGTCTGGGTGCATCTCTACACGATTTAGAAATGACAGAAAGTGGCTTCAGTTACTATGAACAGACACTAATTCATGTGCTTCCTTGTCGGACAAACAGCTGAGCACGGCAGAGATGTAGTACTGCCATGTCTGACCCCTTTAATTATCTGGTGCATGTATTTTTTCTTTTTCAAATGAAAAGAATCTGTAGAAATATCAGCTCTCCTGAATAATTGCGTCTGCTGATGAATGCGCGAGAATGCTGGCTGGATGTCTCTGCTCGGCTAAAGTTATCTCTCATTAGCGGCCTGTGATAAAGTGCAGTAGCATATGCTACATATTCGCATGGTGCACTACAGAGAGCTCTCTGCTGTAAGCTAATGAAGGCCTGCTACTCCACACTTGCATTCACAGTCTCACAGTCTCACAGTTTCACAGTTTATGCTGCAAAGCATGCTTCTCCCCCTTCTGATCCAGGACCAGCTTTGCTTCCCTGCACTGCTTTTTAGCACAGCCACTGTAAGATTTCAGTTTTTAATTTCAATGTGTGGTGACACTTTATTTGGATCAGACATTTTTAGATGAAATAAAGATTGATCAGATTCTCAGTAACATCTCAACAACATCTCAGTGATGGAGCAGCGTCTGAACTTTCAGTAGATTATCAAAAGACCTTTAATGAGGACGTCTACTGAATTCAGCTGTTCTTCACTTGATTCACTTTACTTGGAGAGTCCCAGTTCAGATCTGTGGAAGTTACTGATCAACAGGTCTAACACAGACCATCTCAGCACCCTCAGCCAGCTGCTATAGACCTGCTGCTGACACCAGTCTGGAACTGGAGCTTAACCGAATTTGGCTGAGGTTAAGGAACTAGAGTGAAGGTTAGGGTTAGGGCCAGGAGGAGGGTTAGGATTATGATCATGGTCAGGATGAGGGCTAGAATAAGATTTTGGATTAGGGATAAGGTTAGGATTAGGGGCCAAGATGATGGTTAGGATAAGGGGCAGGATTAAGGTTAGGATTAGGTTGTGGATTGAGGTTATAGTTAGGATTAGGGCCAGGGTTATGGTTAGGATAAGGTTTTGGGTTAAGGTTAGAGTTAGGACTAGGGTTAGGAAGATGTTAGGATTAGGTTTTGGGTTGAGATTAAGGTTAGGGATTATATCCAGAATGACATTTAGGATTTTGGATTAAGGTTAAGTTTAGAATTAAGGCCAAGATGATGTTTAGGATTTGGATTAGGGCCAGGTGGAAGGTTAGGATTAGGTTTTGGATTAAGGTTAAATTTAGCATTATTTTTTTGGATTAAGGTTTAAGGTTAGGATTAGGTTGTGGATTGAGGTAAAGGTTAGGATTAGGACCAGGGATATGGTTAGGAAAAGGTTTTGGATTGAGGTTAGAGTTAGGACTAGGACTAGGATGATGGTTAGGATTAGGTTTTGGGTTGAGGCTAAGGTTAGGATTATGGCCAAGATGATGGTTAGGATTAGAATAAGGGCCAGGATGAGGGTTAGAATTAGGTTTTGAAATAAGGTTAAGGTTAAGATTATGGCTAGGATGATGGCTAGAATTAGATTTTGGGTAAGGTTAAGGTTAGGATTAGGACTAGGATGATGGTTAGCAGGCTCAAAAATACCATTGCCACTGCAATGAACACTTCAGATAAAGGTTAAGCACAATCATACGCCACAGGAAAAACGATAGGTATTTAAAGGATGATCTGCAAAACTGATCTAAAGACAGTATCAACCGGCAACTTAAGAGACTGTAGAGATGCATTATGTGTCCAAATGTTTGTGGACACCCCTCTTAATGAATGCATTCAGCTACTTTAAGCTGCACCCATTGCTGACACAGATGTGCAAATCCACACACACACACATAGCTTGCATAAAGTCTAGTCCCTGTAGAGAAGTAATGCCAATAGAATAGGACTCTCTGATACAGATACGCATGAACTTATTGGCACCATGCTTAATGCCAAGGCGTGGGCTAGAGGGGTATAAAGCCCCCCAGCATTGAGCTGCAAAGCAGTGGAACTGTGTTCACAACCATGCTCCTCCAAAATCTAGTAGAAATCCTTCTTCCCTAAAAACAGTAGAGACAGTAACTCCAAACAAGCTTTTGGAGGATAAACTCTTTTTAATGCCCTTGATTTCAGAAGAAACAGTGAATAAACAGGTGTCTCAATACTTTTGCCCATATAGTGTAGAGATTGGTAGGCCCCCAGCCAACAGAATCCTCGCTTATGGGTTCATATATATATATATATATACGGCTGTGTGTTCTTGTGTGCATGCCGCTTACTGAAATTAACCTTCACAGCTGCCTGAGAATAGATATACAGGTACACTCGGTGTCGGCTTTCAAACCTGTTAAAAACATCTTGACTGGGTAGTCAACAGCATAATGTGTTATCTGTGGTATGGCTGTAGAGGTTATAATAAGGCTATTTTGCATGCTACAAAGCCTCTCGTGTGACACCTCTTCCCTCTTTTCCTTATGTTGCCTTCTCTCTCTCTCTCTCTCTCTCTCTCTCTCTCTCCCTCTCTCTCTTCATGTCAGAACAAATGCTTATTTATACTCGCAGGGAAAACAGCTGTTTGGAGGCACCAGTCGACTGGTGACAAAAGCATTGTGAATATGTAATGAGGCGAACACGGCGTCTGTCTCTGCGCTCGGCAGGACGCCTCACTCTGCGAAACAAATAAAGCAAACAAAACGAGCGAGCGAGCGAGCGAGCGGCGGCGGCGGCAGCGATGGTGGAAGGAAGGAAGAGCCGTGGCAAAGTTTAATGTGCTCAGTAATTACATTTAGCCAAGCAGCAGAAAGAGTGTCAGGCAGAGGCGGCGAGGGCCCAGGGCTCAGCTCCCTCTTTTTCTGCCCCACTCTCTCTCTCTCTCTCTCTCTTTCTTTTTCTCTCTCTCTCCTCATGCCACGGGTCACCGCAAAGGCATTTGTTTCCAATCAGCACCCACTGCAGCAGAAGATATCTGACTACAGTGCAGGGTGCTGGCTTATCCGAGCGTGTCCTGGGGCCCATTCTTCTGCACAGGGCTGAGGAGGGCTGCAGGTAATTGGGAGTGCAACCTATCCATTCTTGTAAAAATGTGTGGGAATTGCTTGCGCTGGTGGAAGGGAGGGATTAGGTTTGTCCTCACCTCATATTAGATCATCATTAGGAGTGTAGGCCTAAATCTCTGATCTCACTTTGATTGTGATGATCGGTGATGATCTGTTTGCATTATAATGATCGAGTACAACTTAAAGCAGCATTATGTCGCTTTTTTACTTTAAATAAACAGAAGAAATCATGTTGATGCTCCACTGACTGTAATAGGAAGAATAGCTCTGCTGTCATTGCTACTCCAGGCTTAGCACGCCAGAAACTGTGTGATGTAACTTTGGTTAAGCGGGCAGGAAAAGCTTGCAAAAACTGCATAACGAGTCATATTAGTGTACAATTATGTAATCTTACTCTACCACCTCAGTCCACATGCTTCTTTCACTTTTAGTGATGGCTCAGTGTTTTTCTGTTTGTAAAATGCATTTGTAAAGCATGTCTTATAGGAGTGGCTTAAAGTGGGAATTTCACTTTCTGACTGTCGGGGGAGATAATAGAGTAAGAAGAGTAAGAAATGCTAATTCTTGCATAATACCGTTGAGTGTAGATTTCAGTATGTAATGAAAAATCTAATTTGTGTTGCTTATACGCCCCTCAGGGGTGGGCGATATGCTAAAAAAATTTCACAACACACACAATTTTGTATCATGATTTTAAAATAATTTGGCCAGTTTGGAACTGCTAGTTAACCAACCCATTCGTAACTTCCCCTAACATTAGCGAATGCTTTGGTCACTAGGAGAGTAAGAACTTACTTTTTCTGATACATGCAAATCCACTTTTCCAACTGCTGCCATTGCGGCATTGCCAGGCAGCCGACACACATTTAGAGGAAAGCACCGGGTCCCCAGCTGCACAGCAGTAGCTAACTCATGCTGGCCAACATCACTTTATGAGTGACTTTATTAGGAGGGTACAGCGCCATCTACCCACCTGGAGAGAGCACAAACAATTGTGCTCTCTCAGACTCTCAGACTTAGGCCACTGATGACAAAGCAGCATGGCTTGGGATTCAAACTCGCGAACCTTCGAGCCATAGTCTCACAGTATTTTAACATGCAGACAAAATGCAGCTGCTGATTTTTTAAAAAGCTTTTCAGATACTATCCAATACTGAGTACAGTGACTTATTCAAAATGCATGCAAATGTTAATAAACTGGACTAATGACACTCTTTGTAATAAACCATATGGTCAGACTCCCACCCTCAGATGAGTGGGCTGTTTTAAAATCTATTTATAGTGTATGATTTTAAGGGGATTATTTTGGGCCTCACAGCAGGCAAACTACAATGGGCTAATATGGGCTTATCTAAGACAAACTAATATGGGCTTAGTTTCTCCAAAAGCTTCTTAGTGTTCAAATTATCTTAACTAGTAGAGAGACTGTTCTGTGTGGTGCTCACTCTATCATTTAAGATTTATCTTTGTGCAGAACTGAGGTAGTAAATAAAAATAGAATTAAATATAGTCTTGAACCTGAAAAAATATAGAATTGCTGCAACAAAGCCATGTATCTCTGTTGTTCTTTACATTGCACAATTTTATGATGAATGGACCAATAAAAATGGTACAAAAAATAATTTTTACATGTACATTACATTTTTAGTTTTACAGTTTTTTTCCCTTTTCCTATAAAATTGCTGTTGGATTGCATGCATAATTATGCCTGTAGTGCACATGAATATATTAACTTATAACATATTGCTGGAAAATGTATGGTAGCAAGACAACACTATTGCACTGAATCAAGATTTGAATTTTGTTATACCCCTAATATTTTAGCATGACTCATCAAAAAACCATTCAACAGTGCTTTTCAACAGCGCTATACTGTAATTAATTTCCCATTATTTGTTTTTGACATTTGAATCTGTGAATCTGGCAGGTGTTCTTTAGGTGTTCTTTTAGTTTCAAAATTACATGATGAATGGACCAATAGAACGTTTTCTTATGTCGTATTGGTATGACAATACTCACTGCATTGTCACCTGCATAAAATGTATGCACCTTACTTACTGCACGTTACACTTAACTGCATGGTTGTATTCTTATTATATCTTTCTTCTGCCTCTATCTATCTATCTATCTATCTATCTATCTATCTATCTATCTGTCTATCTGTCTATCTATCTGTCAATCTATCTATCTGTCTATCTATCTGTCTATCTATCTGTCTGTATATCTGTCTATCTATCTATCTGTCTGTCAAGTCAAGTCAAGTCAAATTTATTTGTATAGCACTTTTTACAACTGTTGTCGTCACAAAGCAGCTTTACATAATTAGTCTGTCTATCTGTCTATATAGCTGTCTGTCTATCTATCTGTCTGTCTGTCTGTCTGTCTATCTATCTATCTATCTATCTGTCTATATATCTGTCTATTTATCTATCTGTCTGTCTATCTATCGATCTATCTATCTATCTGTGTGTCTATGTATATATCTATCTATATATCTGTCTATGTAATACACAGACTATGCATATATGTATAAAGGAAATAAAGGAGGACATTTAACATAAATAATCAAATTTAATAATCCAAAACTGATGTACTTTAAACCCCCTATTCATATAAATGTGTCAAAGCATTGTACACCTCTAATGGCCTTTAATTTGTTTTTTAATACTTTGCCTAATCCTAAAATTACAATTATTATGTTATATTTGTTTTTGAAATAAACACACTCTGTTTTGTGTGTTTGCTCTGTATTGTTGGACCAAAGTGTCTTTTTCCTTTTCCCTCATACTAATAAAAATCCAGGTGGCTCAGGCCTACAAGGCCTACAAGGATCTAATGTTAAGCGATGTTAGTGGCTGCCTTAAATGCCATTTTTATTGTCATTAAAGGATCCCTTAGTGGTTTCTCTGGTAGCTCTGGTTCTTGTAGAAACAAAGACAAGATGAGGCTCCATGGGGCCCAATCCTGAGCTCTGTTCAGCCCCAGCTGTGGTGTGTCCCCTCTGTAGTAGGCATGGCCTATGTCAGCCCTCTGGGAGGACCCGGGACGACACGGCTTTAATAATGGAAAAACACATGGATCATGATTAGCTTATTAGCTCCGGGGTGACTAATTACCTAATTGTATTGTCAAAAGAGGGCTGGTGGTGAGGACAGCGGGATCAGAGGGGCCTCACACTGCAGCAGGCAGGCTGGGGGATTCCTCCCTCCGCAGGGGGTGTCACAGGGCAGGAGAAGGAAAGGTCCACCCCCCTTTTCCCTTTCCCTTTCTCTCTCTTGCTCTCACTCTCTCTCACTCACGTACTCTCTCTTTCTCTCTGTATTGCTCAACCTGTTGAGAAGTGGCTCCCGGTGGCCCTCCCCCGGCCTGCTGTTGCAGTCTCTGTGACATCTGCTCCGAGCGCCTTGCGTGCTTCCCCCCAGTGAGGTGGTGAGGTGTGTATGTGTTCCCCCCTCCCACCCCTGCAGATGTTGTTGCTCCCCTGGTCCAGCGTGGGCAAGCGGAGAGCACCAGGCCCGTTTGAAGTGTGATGAAACGGAATGGAGCGAGCCGCTCAGGGGGCCAGGGAGCGCAGGGAGGTGTGGGGTGGGGGAGTAAGGCGGAGGAGGGGTGGGGGGGGGTGGATTGGAGGTAGAGGAGAGCAAGGGGAGGTTGGGGCCTGGCGGAGTGGTAGCGAAACGGACTCATTATAATATCAATCAAACCTGCGGCTGAGGTGTCCCTCACTCTGCAGGCCCCAAATCCCTGTGGAGGAACAATGGAGAGCGAGGAAGTAGCCAGAGATACCCCTCTCTCTCTCTCTCTCTCTCTCTCTCTTTCTCTCTCTGTCTCTCTTTCTCACTCCCACTTGCTCTTTCTCACTCTCTCTGTCTATCCTAATAACTCTCCTACTCTTCCTCCACTTCCTTTCCCATTGTTCTGCCGGGTTTTGCACTCTCTCCCAAGAGCTCTCGCTGTCTGCTTAGCTGTCCAATCAAGAGCCGCCTCAAACCGCCCATACGCCGCTATGATGAGCGATGCCACACACTGTTCATGTTTATGCCTCTTGCAGTTTTCACAGGAACAGGAAAAAAAAGAAAAAGCGCCTGGGAAAAGGTAAAGGGAAATACATTTGGGAACACGAACACACACACACACACACACATTCACACACACACAGAATTCCTTTTTATTAACAATCAATCGATTTGTCCTTGTATTTGTCCATAGGTTTGCTTCTCCCTGTTTTAAGCGGATGACCTCCCGGGCCATGACAGTAAGGCGGTGAGGGTGGGAAGTTGAGGACTGCAGCATTAGTTGGGGATCAGGTGAAGCAACGGAGAGGTTCGCTGTTAAAGATCAAAGGGAAAAACAAAGGCGGATTTCAAACGGGCCCAGAGAGCTCGGCAACAAACCCGCCGCTCCTCTGATAATACTTAGATCTATAAATGTTTCTTATTTATTTATTTATTTACTTATTTATTTTTAAAATTATTCATTGCAATAATAATTTGGGCCTAACAAGCACTTGTGGGAGACGGCTTCCTTTTGCATCTCTCCCCCTCCCTAGTTTCTTTATTTTTGCGCCTCCATAGCGCGGGGAGGCTCTGGGATTTAGGGGACTATTAGAGAGAATTTCTTTTATTTGTAGCTAATGAATGATATGCATG
Source organism: Salminus brasiliensis (assembly GCF_030463535.1). NCBI lineage: Eukaryota > Metazoa > Chordata > Actinopteri > Characiformes > Bryconidae > Salminus > Salminus brasiliensis. The sequence goes on along the minus strand of NC_132895.1, from coordinate 6,572,446 downwards.
CTATTTTCACTGGCTTGTGTACTTGGCGAGGGGTAACTGGAGCTGGAGAATTATGCACTATTTCAAGGTTCTTTTTATTTAACCTCCCTCTTGCCTTCGCCTAACACGCAGCTGCATTCTCTATTCTATGTTTAGCTTCTCATTTAAAGGTTTGTTTTTATTTTTCATGCCTTTCCTAATGGGGTTGTTTGTTACAGCTGGTCAGCGGCGTCTGTTTAAATCTAAATGATTCTCCGAGACGGGAACAGGAACGGAAATCTCTCTATTTCTCTCCCTATACACTAAATGCAGAGGGAACAGTGCTACATGGATTCGCATGGACGTCAGGTTGTGGTTCAGGTATGGGTACGGGTACAGGCACAGGCGGTGGCTTTGCGTGTCCTCAGACTGTTGAGACGTCGTCTTTGCTTTGCTTTGCTTTGCCTGCGGTGTTTGTAGTTCTTCTGAGAGCAGCCACCACAGTAAGTGTGGACTGTTGTTTCAGCATTAAGTTTGGAAATGTTAAAAAGACACGCGCATCAAGACAGTTCTATAAGCATGGCCTGGTAATGACCTCCCTGCAGAATCAGGAGCGCTGCTCGCTGGGTGTCCCACAAGCATGTGATGCTCACAGACCCAGCGCCCATGCTTTGATGTTTGTTGCGAGCCGTTTCTCTGTAAATACAGGCTTTATTGTGAGCTCCAGCTCTCCTATTGTCTGCCTGCGGAGAGCCCTGCTGGGCAGGTGTGTAATGAATGTTTGAGCAGTTGAGTGCTGTTTCGGCTGCTGTAGTTTCCCCATGCTCTTAGTCATGCCAGAGGCTTCAGGCTCCAGCCAGACGCAGTGAGAGGACTGCCCACCATCATACAGCTCGACTGGAAGACGGCAGACAGCCTAGTCCTGGACTGTTACATTATGTCCATTATGGCCTGCTTTTTAAGGAATTGATGGAGAGTGCACGTTTGTTCTTCAGAAGGTTTTTGATGGAACTAAGGCAAAGGTCTCCATTCGGACTACCTCCTATTTAAGTATCTTTTAATCATACAATATACACTAACTTGCCACTTTATCAGAAACGCCTGCTTCCTCCTAGAAATAATGGTACCAAGTGTGATTAACTCTTTAAACCCTAAAGGCCAAATTCGGAATTTCCCTAATGCTCCCTCAAATCACTTTTGGATGACATTTTAGAAATCGACTCTAGAGGTAATATATCTAGATTATTTAAACTCATACTTTCTTTAGTCCCTACCCAGACTGTAGTTCTTATGCAGCAATGGGAAGAGGATTTACAGTTTACTTTTGAGCAGGAAGTTTGGGACAGGGTTATTAGTTGCATCTATACTTCTTTAGTCTGAGCTAAACCCTAAAGGCCTGTGTGATGGCCCATAATTCCTTCAAACCTCATTAAGAGTTACTGAATCATTTACAGCAGTGGTGAAATCATTTATAGCATTTACTGAATTATTTTGTTGCTAATTGATAATTTATAGTAGAAACATTTGTATAAGTTATTTAATCATTTATTGTAGATACAGAGTCATTTATAGCAATTATTGAATCATTAATAGTAGATACCGAATCATTAAAATAGATACTGAATCCATTATAGCAGTTACTAAATCATTTACAGTACATCCTGAATCATTTATAGAAGATATTGAATAATTCATAGCAGTTACTGAATCATTTATTGCAGTTATTGAATTGTTTGAAGAGCAATTCAATTCAATGAGCCAATTAATCATTTATAGTGGATTCATTTATATTAATCATTTGTTGTAGATACTGAATCATTTATAGCAATTACTGAATCATTAATAGTAGATACTGAACAATTACAGTAGATACTAAATACTTTATAGGAGATACTGAATCATGCATAGCAGTCATGAAATCATTAATAGCAGTTACTGAATTATTAAAGCTATTTAGCTATTTAATCATTTATAGTAGATACTGATTCATTTATTGCAGTTATTGAATCATTTATAGTAGATATTGGTAGTAGATAAGCATGGTTTCCCTTTTGTGCATCTGTTGCTGTACAAGTTGTCTTGGTCATCATCTAGTCATCAGTGGTTATTGTCTGACTATAGACCTGCTCCTGGTTAGATTTTTGCGGGACAGAGAACCACACTCTGCACTCTGAGCAGTGACACTGTAGTCTGTATTCGTACAGCTTTACAGTAATTGTAGTTGTAGAGTAGACAGAGTTATTAGATTAGAGGATTGTGGGTTTGATATCTGGAGTCTAAGCTACTCTTGACACTGGCTTTCTAAGGCTGGTATATGTGAAAAAATGTGCTATACTGTACAAAGGTATATATAGGCCTATAATGACAACAGAGACACATTACATTATAGGTGAGCCTCATAAAGTGGTCAATGAGTAGAAATTCAAGATAAGTGTTTCTAATAGTGGATGGTGGGTGTATAAGCACTATATTATCAGCTGAATGAGTCATTTTGCTCATCATCTTTATAATGAGATGAGAAATGCTCAGATTTGTGTGACCATATTATTGTCTATTATTCAGTGAGTAACAACTTCCAGCTCCTGAAGTGAAGTGACTCATCATTGTTTGTCAGAGCCTGACCACAAAGCGCAGGCCTATAACTGTCATGTGGAGGTCCACCCCTGCAGGGGGACACCTGCTTGCCCCCAATCCTGTGTTTGTCAGCCCACCGGAGTGCTGTGCAGGCCTGCCCAAGGCAAGGCCACAGGCCATGGGTCCCTTCTATTGGTCTCCTCCTGGAACCAGCATGCTCCAGCCTGTCCAGTGATGCTGCTGCAAACTCTGAATGCCACATGGTTTCTATGTGTGTGTTTCTTCTAGATATATTCAGGGGTGTCCTCAGGCATCCTGATTTCCAGATGCTGTCCTGTGGCAGCACTGTGGTGGGAAATGTTTATTTTTTAGCAATGAAGCTATGTATGAGCATCCTCGACTCACTGATACAGTCTGATTTTTGGGTATGCTTAAAAATGAAGGCGCCAAATGGAATTTGTATGGAGCATAGGAGACATAAGAGAACCCCTTTACCTTGTGGCTAATGTGCTAGCTTGGGGCTAACACTGCGTCCAAACTATATATGTCCAAATGTTTATGGACATAATAAATGCAGTCAGGTGGGGAGTTAGTCAGTATATTATTATAGTATATTATTTATACATTATTTTTCATAATTCATTAAAATTAAAATGTTAATATGTCATATTAACTTTGTGAATCTTTACTAAACATTATTTTTCCAGCAATTTATTTACATTTTAGCCCATCCTGGCTGTGTGCACTCCCCCTATCACTAGTTCCAACATCTCACTCCTGTGAGGACCAACATCACACTAGTGATGTGAGGAGCAAGTACCATACACCCACCCCAGAGATTCGGGATTCAAACCAGAGATCCTCGGATCTTTTTTTTAATTTTCAGTTTTTAAAAACCCATTTATTATAAGGCTCTTTAGATCTGGGGTTCTCACAGCTTTTTCAGCCAAAGACCTCTTCCCTCACAGACCCCCACAGACTCATTTTATGAATACAATCGACCTGTTCACTGTTAGGCAAGTACATGCCATAATATTTAATTGATGGGAGCACAAGCTCCTCTCCAGTGATTTCTGGTTTTTGGTTTTTATTGATCCGCTGAGCTGCTAAATAGTGTCCAGACTCATGGTTCGTTATTTTCTGAAGACTTTTCTGTACTCCTTATTCTTTCACACCCCACTTTGAGAACAATGGCTTTAGGGAACCTGAAGATTCTTCTCTGGCATAGATTCAAGAAACCATATGTGTTTTTGTTTTTGTTTTGTTTTTACAGCTCGATGAAAATAAAAATAAAGAAATACACAAAAAACACCTATTCATAATCTGTGGGAGGCGAAACAGCCCTAAAAGCAAAAGTAGAAGCAAAAAGGAGAAAACCACAAACTGAAATTTGCTCAGTTTCCAGTGCTTCACAGGAACACAAAAGGAAACATTATCTCATACATGAGAGAGAGAGAGAGAGAGAGAGAGAGAGAAAGAGAGAGAGAGAGAGAGAGAGAGAGAGAGAGAGAGAGAGAGAGAGAAAGAGAAAGAGAGAGAAAAATTACGTTTTATTGTCACTGCCATGCAAAAACCTTGCATCTCCAAAACATCCACCTTCTTAACTTTAAATGTAAGTCAATGTAAAGGATTTTATTCCAGGTCATTTTAGGGCATTTCTATTAATTCTTTATATTATATAAACAATATAAAGAATAACCGTCAGAATTAAATTATTTCAAAAATGGAGACACAGGGTTTTTGCATGACTGTGACTGTATACTTTCTAGCTATGAAGGTAAATAACAGGGACACTGGGTTTGCACAATGAAAAGAATAACTGCTAGATTCATGTTATGCATGAGATGTAATGTTTTGAGTGACAGCAATGATATATACATTAGACAAACTAGAAATACAATGATTGTTTCATTGTTACACAGAAAAATGTTATATGATTTATATTTATAATACTCCTGTGGACGGATTCTCAGCCCCCCCAAAAAAACACACACACAAAGGGGCCAAATTCACCAATATCTTTAATATAAGGATTTTCTTACATTTGGTCTTGAGAAAAGTCCCAACAAGTCTACATCAGACTGATGACGGGTTTATGAAGAGCAGATTTGTTCGCAGCTCTGCTCTCATAATGATGGATCCCATTGTCCTCCGAAACTGAACAAATCCCAAATAAGAAAACACTGCTGAATGCCAGGATCGTCTTATGAACGATTGGCGTATAAAGCCCAATGTGATTGGTCATATTCAGTCAGCCAAGAACGTTTCAGAGTAATCTCTATAAAGTGAGCTTCCACATAATTCTCCTACAGTAAGCCACACTGCTGTACCTGATGGGTTTGTTTGGAGATGGGTACGAATAAGACCTAATCTCAGGTCACAATAATGTTTTGGATGAACATGCAGCCTCCAAGCTCTGTGATGTCCATGAGGAAAACTAACCATACCTCAGAAGAATACCACAGAGACCCAGAAGCAATATGAAGAACTACACTATATGTCCAAGAATATGTCCAAAAGTTTGTAGACACCTGCTTCACCAAAGTTGCTTTTAATATCAAGGGTAATGGTTTTAATATCAAGGGCAAGTGCCTTTGCTGCAGCCTCTACTTCTCTGCAGAGGCCTAGATTTTGGAACAATGCTGTGAGAATGTAATGGCATTCGGCCATGAGAGCATTAGTGAGGTCAGGTACTGATAAAGGATGATGGATAAAGCATTTCTATTGGTTAATTCATCATGACATTATGATACAATGTAAAGAACAACTGCCAGATGCACATTATATTAAAAAGTAAAAAATAGACAGTAATGATATACATAATCACTGCTAGGACATTGCCTTGTACTTCTGAAAATGGTCAATTTTGAGAAAGAGCAATAAAACAGGCTTTGCTTTCAGACATTTTTTTTGATCACATAATGTGATTTAAATGAAAGTAAAAAATGACAAAAATAAACATCCCAAATTTGGTTCTGACAGCAGCAATATTCCTTCTCCCATCTCTTCACCACCACCAAAACCTCCACCATTCTCTCGCTTCCAGCTTTATTCCTGTCTCTTTTGTCTATCATCATTAGTAATGACTTCCTCGGCTAGCTGCTTTCACAAAGGGAAGGCGAGGTGCGATTTTCTGAGACTCTCTGATTCTGTCTGTTTGAGCCTGTTTTTTGATCTAAATGAAACCCAGAGATCAGGATGGACACTGCATACAAAACAGGCCCATGGCATCAGCTGTCTATCCGGTACAGAGGTGAGGCTGAGGGCATGTCCGTGTGCGAATAATTTGGTTGTTATGTGCTAGAGCTTTGTGATCAGGAGGTCGAGGGGCAGGCAGAATCATGGCCGTTCATTATTAATAATATCTGATTTGCCTGATTGCTATAAGGCATTAAGGGATTCCAGATATTGGGGGAGATCTTTTATTAGTTTTAACTATTCATGATCTGTGATGGCAAAAAATTAACAGTGATAAAGTTGTCTTCTTGAATATTGATTACCTCTGCTTAATAATTCCATTTGATTAGAAAGCAGGCCTTATTTTTCCTTTAGACAAATGTGTATTAGAACGGTCCTATTGCCTCCTCACGTTGGTTTTCTGCTTGTGGTTCAGCGAAGCGATTAGCTACAGAGAGTGTTTAATGAGACAGTCATTAGTTCTAATTAGGCCGTGGTTAATGGCAATGCTTTAAAAGGCGAAGCACGTCACGTTGAAGAATGGCAGCGCTGCAGTGGAGCCTGACTGGAAACAGCTGTTGACTTTACTGAGAGGGTCACACTACAAACAAATACTCCCCTGGAGCCGAGAGGGAGAGAGAGAGGGAGAGGCTCATGTGATGGATTCTGCTTCTGCTCCCTGTGTTCCTGCTTTCCATGTTAAACACATGAGGCTGCTTGTATGAATCCCAGAGCTGCAGTAGAGCATTAGTCTTTTGGGGCTGGGACAAGTTGAAGAGGTAAAAGAATGGTGAGATATTGAGTCAAACACTGTAATATCTCACTATATCATCCTGCATGTTCCAATTAGTGCTCCCGTTTACACTGGTAAACTCAGTGTCCCTGCTTACTGCTATTCACCTTTATGGCTAGACAGTATATCGCTGTTGTCACACAAAAACAATGTGAATCTGGCAGTTGTTTTTTTTTTTTTTTACACTGTGTTTACTATTTTATGGTGAATGGACCAATAGAAATGCTTCAAAATGACTAAGAAAAAAGTATTATTTACTTTGATTTCCATTGAAAGCTGTTTTTGAGGAGGTTTATGTGTGACAGGGATGATATACAGAACTATGCAAAGGCCTTCTGAAACCATGATAATATATCTGGTAAAATTAGAGATGCACTGATATGGGAATTATGGACAGATGCTGATGTGATTTGTTGATGTGGATGTTGTTTACCTGCACCGATTGCAGTTTCCGATTTCCTTTCTTTCTAAAAATGATAAATGACAGCATACAGAATAATTTTTGCTCTTTTTTATTAATTCTAGTAAATATATGTTAAATATATATAACAATATGTTTCTATCTTTTTTGTGCTACCACTATGGCCCCGGACTTTGCAATTTCAAGTCATGCTGCTTTGCCATCAGTGGCCGGAGTCCAAGAAAGCACAATTGCCTATGGTCTCTCCGGGTGGGTATATGGGGCTCTTTCACTTATTATTCGTAAAAAGCAGCATCTGAGCAGACGTCTGTTGGCTGGTGTGGGGCAGCTGGGAACCTGGTGCTTTCCTCAGAGTGTGTCAGCTGTCCGGCGATGCTGCATTGGTGGTGCGAAGCTGCAGAGGCGGTGGCTGGCTTTGCATATAACAGAGGAGACGTGTTAAGTCCTTACGCTCCTTGTGTTGGGAGCTTTGCTAGTGCTAGCTTGAGCTATGAATGGGTGGGTTAATTAGAAGTTAGTTTAAAAATAGGAAAGAACTTTCCATATATTTTATTGAAAGCATGTAGCGTAAGTAGTAGTGTTAAAAAGCTTGTGTTGTAAACAATGGCTGAAGCGACTGCCCTTCCCTAAATACACCCATAATTCAACCCAACACACAGACCAGAGTGAACATAAAGACACGCTCTGCTCTTTCTCTGCTTTGCAAAACTCGTCCACTCGTGGGCCCACCTATTTGAATGCAGTTGAGTGCATCTGGGCTTGGTCTTTGTTTTCAGTGCTCTGTTATTACCATGAAATGACCTCCTGTGCTTTACTGATGACTGATAGTATGTTGTAATGGTGAATATGAGGAAGGTCATAATTATGTGTGTATCCCCAAAATTGAGACGTGGGCCTGCAACCTGATGTTTGCTCTTTCATTGCAATGAGCGGTGAATGTAGTGTCAAGTACATACAAAGTACCTAATACAAAGCAAGTGCTGAAAACCACAGGCCTTCCTTTGTCGAGTTGACAGGCAGGAAGCAGAAGTAACGCTAACTGCCTTGTGATACTGAGCAACTCCGAGCCTCCGTGTGTCAGACTGGATTAGAGAGTCCTTCCTGGTATATAAGCAGATGTTTTGTTCTGCCGTTTTACCCAAACAAATGAGGTAAAGTAGAGCGCTCTGAGGTACAGAGACGCTTCTCCCACCTGAGCTTTGTGCCGAGCGCTTTCTTTGCTTTGGGCCTCGCACGCACGCTGCATTGCTGCCATGCATGTCAGACAGGGAAATTGCAGATGGCAGTTTACACAAACTTCTCCGGGTGCAGGAGCTCAGTGCGAATATGACAAATCAATCTGAAGGCGTAAAAGCAGCTTACACCCGTAACTCACGCACCTCCTGCTCAGAGCGCATGAATGAGGGATACATGGGATAGCTTGCGTTAATGGGAATATACTCATGCATGTATTCGCTTTTATCACAGCCTCTTTGTTCTGTCTTTGCCACCAGAAACTGTTTGTGGTGGCAAATTAATGAACGTGTTTTGCTCTATGCATTTGTTGCCGTTTGGATTTGTATGTCTCGTGTTGTCAGGGGTGCTTAGGGGGCTTAAAAATACACTTTATGTCCAAAAGTTTGTGGACACCCCTTGGTATGTATGCATTCAGCTACTTTTGCACTTGCAGCCATGGCTGAGACAAATAAACAAATGCACACACACAGCTTGTCAAGTCCCTGTGGAGAAGTATTGCCAATAGAATAGAACTCTCTGCAGCAGATAAACATGAACCCATTATAATCCTTCTAGGATTGAGCTGTGGAGCAGTGGAGCTGTTCTCTGGAATGATGATGGTGCTTCATCCAATACGTTTGGGATTAGTTGGGGATGGGGTGGAGTGGTGATCATCCAACACCCTGATCTCACTAATGCTCCTCCAAAATCCTAGTAAAACATCTTCCATGGACAGTAGAGTCAGCTACCCCAACAAAATCAGGATACACACTTTTTAATACCCTTGATTTCAGAAGAAACAATGCATGAACAGGTGTCCCAATACTTTTGTCCATATAGAGTAGCTTGTCCCAAGAGCTCAAAAGCAGCTTTTTCTCAGGCTGGCTAATTGGTCATGTTGTCCATCCTGAACTGGAGAGCCAGCAAGCCTCTAACTCTGCCAGTTTACAAGCAATTAGCATGGCAAACACTGCTAGTGCAGGTCACGAATGGTGTCCTCGCTTTCTGAGGAGCTCTCTCCATGTGATCGTGCCCCAGTTCCAGGATGGCATGATGCTGTTAGCCATTAGTGTCGAAGTAAACAGCTCTATATGGGGGTGCTGGAGTCTCCGAAGGCCCGCAGGGACCTGGAAATGTGGGATTGTGGAACATACAGGCGGTTGGCGGCTGCTGATGAAATAATAATGCGCAGCGTAAGTGCAGATGGAATTTGCACATGAAAATAGTCTCCAGCCTGCCGCTCGCCGCGTCTCATGCGCCACCGATAACAATCCTTGCCGCAGTGTTTATATGCAAATAGCCCCGACGTCTCCACGCTCTCTCTGCCGAGAGCCAGGGGCCCAATGGGTTAGGAGGGGGAGCTTTTTTGTCAAGATTTGTTTTTGTTTATTTTGTTTATTTTTAAAGCGCTTTAAGTAGATGATTATACATTTCATAATTGTGTCTTTGTCTTTTATCGGAGCTGCATTAATGTAGCCTGTTTGTATTTGCCCCTAGGACAGGCCTCACAGTTGGAGGCAAGGTGTATTTGGTTTATGTATATTTGTAAGAAAATTGCACTGCGTTTTTATTGGTTAATGCTTGAGCATGTGGTTTTCGGTACTGCAACTGAATTTTTTGTTCCTTTTATGGACAGATTGGACAGACTTTGACTGGTTGGACTGTAGATTTGTTTTGGAACTTTTATAAAATAATACGCTACCGAGCTGAACTGTTGTGGCTAATGAAAACACAGCAGGCCAGAAACAAGAGCGGGTTTTCCACCACGCTAACGTTAGCTCAGCTACATGTGCATGTACATCGTGCAAAGGACTCGCAGCTCTTTTTTTTCATCCATTTTGGATAGACCAGTGACAAAAAGGGTGGACATAGGCCTGTTAGGCCTAATCATAGCTCAGTCACTGTGTACAAGAAACAACATTCCTATAATGGAGGTGGATGATATAGCAAACAAATTATATCTCAGTACACAATATATATAATATAATATAATATAATATAATATAATATAATATAATTTACATAATATTTTGACACAGAAAATGCACTACACTGTTGTCAAAACTTTCAGAACAAGGATTTATTCACAATTTTCTATAGTACACTCTTTAAATTATAGGTTCTTTGAGCAATGCCATGGAAGAACCACTTTTGGTTTTATAAAAGAGTAAAAGTATGTAAAAGGCTAGCAGGGGTGTTTTAATGGCATAATGACACCTTTTGCATTGACTTTACTGTCCAGATAACTCAAAATAAGAACAGTAGTACAGTGGGTATCACTCCGGCCCCTCCAGCCCTGCAAGAGAGGGGCTAGAGTACATACACACACTCTATACTGTATATATATATTCTTTTTTTGGAGACAAAAGTATTGGGGCATATTTACATTACACCTCCAGGAGCTTTTATAACAACCCTTTTTAAACCCAAAGACATTAATATGGAACCGGTCCCCCTTCGCAGCTCTAACAGCAGGTCTGGAGCTCTGCAGTTATAGAGTCAGCAGAGCGGTGGAGACTTTTATGCACTATTCTCCTCAGCACTTTGCTCTGGTTCCTAAACGCTTCCAATTTTCATTACCAAACTCACAGTTGATGATGAAATATCTAGGAAAATATCACCAGCAGCTGAAGCATCCTATTACAGAACCATGCTGGAATTCAGTGAGCTCTTTAGAAACACTAATGTGTGGAAAGGCTTGTTTTTTTTATACACCTGTGGCAAAGGGGCAGTAGGAAACACCTGAATTCAATGATTAATAGATGATTAATATTCAATGAGTAATAGTGTCCCAATACTTTTGACCATATAGTGTGTAAATACCTCCATATATATGTCTATATACGTAATAAAACAACAAGGAAATATGTAACACAGATATATAGCAATATACCCAGGCCTGCCTCATTCCTCTCTGTTCACTGTACAAATACCGTCACTGCATGTTTACTCGAGCTCTTAGTGTTTTACATCCTGAACTTCCGGATCTTCACACTCAGATTTTTCATGCCTTCTTTCTGACTCAGTAGCTCACGTTACTCTGCTCGCCCACTTTCACCAAACCCCAGTTTGAAGAAGATCTCTTAGCTTGTGTTTTCCTCTCGTGGTCCTTCTCCTCATCTGGCCTTCCCATTGAATTGGTAGGACTTGTGCAGGGGAAGATTGGGGGTATGAAGGAGAAAGTAAGATGGAGAGAGAGGGAAAGAGAGAGAGGGAGGCATGTCAACCTGTGCCCCTCAGTCATGGCCAGTTAGTTAAAGCAAACGGCTGTGGCCCCTAGAGAGTGCACGGCTGGCGGTGGGTGCCAATCACAGCGCTGTCCTGGGCTTTCCTGTGCGCTGCTTTGCCGCTAGCTACCTTTTATTAATTTAATAAACATCCCAGAGAGAGAGAAAGAGGGAGCACAGAGAGAACGGTGGGTTTCAGACACCGACACACAGGCCTAATGAGAGGGGTTTGCTTTTACACACACTGCTATCGCGCACGGAGGGAGACGACGCGAGGGGCTCGTACTGACTTGCGCTCTGACGGAAAACAAATGGACCCTTTAACACAAAGGTGCACACACACACACAAACTCACACATTGCACAACAGCACAGGTGGAAACACAAGTAAAACGGAGTGCTACAGACATAACGGAAGCCCCCTCATTTATTTATCTAGACCACGGTTCATTAAGATTGTGAGAGCGTGGTTGCAATCGTCCAGGGCCAACAGAGATGGCCCAGCGCTGGATAGGAGAAAAATAATGATGATCTTACTTTAAAGACTGTATCTTACAGGCCTGAGAGCCTGGGCCTGGATAGCGGTGGCAATGGGAGTCATTAACAGCACTCCTCACCTCTCTATTTATGAACTCCTCTCTCACACAGCAGCTCTGGGCCCTCTGAAGACTCATACTAACTACCAACATGATGCCTGGGCAACCAAGACAAGTCTCACCTGGGTGTCAAACACAAGGAAGTTTAAATTCCCCCTGTAACCGAGATTTCACTTAGTCTGCTTCCTCTACTCCCCCCCCCAACCCCCAGGTCCATCTCTTTCTCTATCTCTCTCTCTCTGTCTTTTACTCAGTCTCTCTCCGTCTCTTGCTCACACTAATGTTCTCTCCCCCCTACCCACGCCCTCCACCCCCCTGTTCCGCACTGCATTGCTACATATATTCATGAATTCGTGTTTGTGATGAAAACTTATGCATGAAAACAGTGGGAGAAAAAAATAAACACAGAGCGCGTTCTTGACTGAGGTCTATCTCGTCTCGGCGTCAGAGAGAGAGAGAGAGAGAGAGAGAGAGAGAGTGAGAGAAAGCCGCAGTGCCTCTGGTCCTGAGGGACTACCCAGGACCTGCAGACCCTCTTCCACATCTCTCTGACTCTCTTTCTTTCTTTCACATTACACTCTCTGTCTCACTCTACCCACCTCCTTCCCTCCTTTTCTCTCTCCCTCTTTCTGGTTCATGTGCTGTAGCTCGCCCATTTCGCTTTCTTCACTCCTTTCTGTCTCTCTCTCTCTCTCTCTCTCTCTCTCTCTCTCTCTCTCTCTCTCTCTCTCTCTCTCTCTCTCTCAATGCACTCTCTATCTCACTTTACTTGCTTTCTTCCATCCTTTTTCTCTCACTCACTTTCTGATTTATGTTCTCTAACTCGCTCATCCCGCTTTCTTCACTCTTTTCTCTCTCTCTCTCTTTCTCTCTCTCTCTCTCTCTATCTCACTCTATCTGCTTTCTTCCCCACTTTGTCTCTCTCTCTCTCTGGCTCATGCTCTGTGTCTCGCGCACCTCGCTTTTTACTCCTTTCTGTCTATCTCACTTTACCTTCTTCTTTCTTCCCTCCTTCTCTCTCTCTCTCTCTCTCTCTCTCTCTCTCTCTCTCTCTCTCTCTGGCTCATGCGTCTCGCTTTCTTTACTCCTTTCTGGCTGTCTCTCTCGCCTTCACTCTCTCTCTCTCTCTCTCTCTCTCTCTCTCTCTCTCTCTCTCGCTGCACTTTCTATCTCACTCTACCAGCTTTCTCCCCCCCCCTCTCTCTCTCTCTCTCTCTCTCACACTGCACTTTCTATCTCACTCTACTTGTTTTCTTTCCCCCTTTCTCTCGCATTCTGTCTCTCTCTCTCTCTCTCTCTCTCTCTCTCTCTCTCGCTCCCACAGTTTATCTGACTCTCTGTCTCTTCTCTGTCTTATGCTCTCTATTTCTCTTGTCCCCACCACTCCACTCTCTCCTCCTGCCCCCATCCCCTCCATCTCTTTACCTTACCGCTGCTGCCTCCTCCCTCCTCCCTCCTCTCCTTCTCTCCCTTTCAGTGTCAAAGCCAGTTACAGGCAGAAGATCTCTCCTTCTTAAATAATTCACAAGTTGATTAATAGACTCACAAGGGTATAATTAGACAGGGGAGAGACAGTGGCTAGTGTAACCAGTACAGTGCTTAAGGGAATTAGAGGGTGGGATTATTAAGGAAATAGAGGATAGTGCGAGTGTTAGAAAAACGTGTTGGTGGTAAGGGTTGGAGAGTAGTGAGGATGGGTGGGTGGGGGGGTGTTGGTGGAGGGGGCACCTTTCCAGGGCTTTGCAGTGTGCGAAGCTCTCCCTCTCTCCAGGAGGAGAGAGCCAAGGTTTGTTTGATGTGGAAATTGGACAGTTTGAATCCGTCTCTTTTAATTTTTCACAAGTTACAGGGACCCCCTGGGTACGCCTCACTTTTTCTTATAGGAAATAAATGAATTTTTCTTTCCTTTTACCACCTCCCTCTCTCCGATGCCCCCCTTTTTTTTCCTTTATCCTTCTGATCTGTCCTCCCCGATACGTTTGCCTTTGCTCTCTTTTACTCTCACTCATGAATCTATAGTCACAGTTTCCGAGGCTCTTTCTGACGCCGTCATCAGCATGCGAATCCATTCATGTCGCTTCTGAGGCTGGATTTGGCTACTTTAGCATTCTGAAAGGGACGGGTTTCATTGCGCTAGGCCGCCATTCAACACAAATCTAACAGGCGCAGAACTCCGCTTCAAATGTAAACAGCTCTCCCCTCTCTTCCGCTGCACACGCCGTATCTGAAATGAAACAAAATGAACCAAGAGAGAATCAACAAGAGCTAAAATATTCGGAGATGCCTCTGTTCACCTTCGGCAGAGTGAGAGGCTTGCGGGATCCTATTCATGATGTTGCGCTTCACTGTCTAACCTCGCCGTCCTGTTTGCCTTTTGTTTTTTATTATTTCTTTCTTTTCCAACATGAAATGCCGTCTCCAGAACTCTCCTCTGTGTGTAAGCGCACTGTACTGCGTACTGTACAACAGTGTGTGTGTGCATTGTGGGTATACTGGTTTTTAGACATTGTCAGGACTAAAATGTGCTGATTTTATTGCAAAATCTGAAAAATGCAGGGTGACATACAGGATCAGGAAAGTGCTTCTCCCTTGGTGTCTCAAAACTGGAAATTACAGCTACTGAGGTTAGGTTTAGAGTTCAATTTAGGTTTGGGCAGGACAGAAGTATTGGGACACCTGCTCATTCATTGTTTCTTCTAAAATCAAGGGTATTAAAAAAAGAGTTAATCCTGCTTTTATTGAAATAACTGTTTCTACTGTCAACTGGGAAGGCTTTTATGTAATTTGTTGAATTCTTCCCCTTTTTCTCCTAATTTGGTACTGCCAATACTGCTAGCACTAGCAATGCTCCCGACACTAGAAGGACTCATTACATGCAAAGCCAGCCACTGTTTTTTTTTTTTTGTTTGTTTGTTTTTTAACGATTGACAGTGTAGCATTGTTGAGCAATGCTTGGGGGGAAAGCGCCAGGTCCCCAGCACCAGCTCCCCATCTGGACAAAACGCGGCCAGTTTTGCTTTCTCAGACTCCGGAGTCTGGAATTTAAACTCGTAACCTCTGGGCCCAACTCATCCCAGAAGGATGGAGCACCATCCATCATTCCAGACAACACAGTTCTTCCACTGCTCCACAGCTCAATGCTGGGGGGCATTATACCCCTCTAGCCCACACGTGGCATTAGGCAGCATGGTGCCAATAGGATCATGTTTGTCTGCTCCAGAGAGTCCTATTCTATTGGCAGTACTTCTCTACATATACCAAACACTTGTGTCAGCGATGGGTGCAACTTAAAGTAGCTGAATGCATTCGTTATACGGGGTGTCCACAAACATTTGGACACACAGTGTAGTGTATGTAACCCCATGTCCCAACAGGGTAGTAAAACCAACTTTTATGTGTGTGTGGAGCACATAAGAAGGAAAATGAGTGTGTGGAGGTCTGAACAGGCCTGTTGAGTGGAGAGAGAAGGCTCTGATGTGCTGCCTGTCTGTCTGCATGTCGTCCTGTCAGCTCTCATTTATCCTCCTCTGTGCTTTCTATTTCCTCCTGTCTGCCTCCTCCACATGTTTCGCCCTCTGTCACAACAGAGCTCATCTGAAAGAAGAGAAGCAGCCCTAGTACAAAGGAACACACGTTCAACTCCAGCTTATACCAGCAGGTTGAGCTCCATTTTGTCCTCTGGTGTAACACGAGACACAGGTGATAAACCAGATTTACCGAAATGAGAGATGCTCTCAATGGTTTATGAGATCTCGCTTGATGTGAGATCAGTTCATTTCAGGTATAGATTGCTTTATTAACTCTTTTGTAAAGGTAGGGTTGCAGATAACAGGTGTTTAACCCTTAAAAAAACAGGCGTCTGATATTTGATATGTACATTTTTTAAAAATCTGCAAATATGTGTGATAAATAATTAATAATCCTTAATAATCTTTAAATAATATACATATATAAGTTATAATATATGAGATTATTGCATTTGGGTGTGACCAAAGGCCACAGTGTGAAGGAAGTAGCTGAATCTGCAGGTGTATGGAAGCATATGATTATACAGATTTACCAGCAATGGCAGAAATCCCAGTCTACAGGAAATTCTCATCAGAATTGTGGCCGAAAGACAAAACCGGCGTATTTTGCGGCTTGTGAATGAAAATCACTTTCACTTCCAGACAGGGATTGCTTCTAGAAGTCATCGCAGGTCCTTCACCATCAATCTCTGAAAGAACACTGAGCAGGGAACTGCAGACCATCCACATATAGAGCAGAAACACGCAAGAGGCCTATGCTCACTTCTGCTCAAGAATGATAAGAATAAGAAGAATTTCCTGTAGGCTGGGATTTCTGCCACTGCTGGTAGACCCGTATGACTGTACGCTTCCATATACCCGCAGATTCCGCTACTTCCTTCACACTGTGGTCTTTGGCCACGCCCAACTGCAAACACTCCTTTTAGCCAATCATTAACATCTGCTTTGCGACCCTTTTCCACACATCCAACAAGACGCTCACTGCATTGTACCTTCTCTTCTCAATCTGTGAATCCCATCACCCCACACCCCACAAGGATTTATAGCCTAATCAACCCAGTGCAGCACCATCTGCTGGAGCCTGTAGTTACTACCACTTTAAACACGCAAGGTGACTAATGTTTTGTCCGGGGAGCTTATGTTAATATATATTTATACAGCAGTTATTTCTGGTAAAAGCTGGTTGAGAGGCGTTCCAATCCTGCTGTTATTTTGCTATTTTTTTTTTACAAACACTGGATCACGCCATTGCTATAAATCAAATGATGAATTAAGAAGAAAAGTAAAATTTTAATGGCAACTCACAGTACAAGATCATTTGTTTTTATATTCTTTAGTTTGTTTTAAATTTTTTTACGGTATTTATCAAAATAAGAGTCATGTGCAAAATGTTGTATATATTTTTTAATAATTGAAGGTCAGAAGGTCAAATAAACTATTATTTGATGGTTTAGCAGGTTTCATAGTGAAAGTTGTGAATTGTAGCAGTGAAACTCTGATACCCTTATTTTTACACCAATAGGTGGCAGTACAGAGCATAACAGCAGATGTTGATTTATTTATCTCTGTTGGCATTAAAGCGCTGTACACCTGATAAAGGAGGTGTCACGAGGGCCCTGACAGCCTCAGAGGCAGCAGGGTTTGTGCGATTTGGCTGCTGCGCCGGCAGAACAAGGAGTGTCTACGGCAACTTTTTGAAGTTTTGACAGACGAAGGGCCTCTGAACATCCCTTAATCTTCCCTTTCCTCCGACAGAAAACACGCGCACTGCGCTGTTTGCTTCCGCTTCTTAATGACACAAACCATTCACCCACCACACATGACAGCATTTCATCTAGCCCTAATGCGTGCTGGCTGATGGCTTCAAACGCACGAGTTCTTCTCTCTGTATCTCTAAGGTAAAAACAGAGTGAGAGAGATAGAGAGAGAGAGAGAGAGAGAGATATGTAGAGAGAAGACGGGGCCCCTTCAGCACATGGATGATGGCTCCTAGCGCGTTACGCGTGCTTTTTGATCGTACCTGAGTGGTTTTGTTGCCGGCACGCGGAAACACACAGGGAAAGTGCCGTGTGTGATGAGCTGAAGATCAGATCAATAGATTGCTACTGTACAAGGCTGCCTCTGTCTGAACTGATTGGCCTGCAGCAGGCATTGACGAGAGACGTGTTTGCAGGCTACGCGTTTTAAGTGCCATACTCAATCTGGCTTGTGCGCCATAAAGCAAAACAAAGTAGGATTAGTGCATTTGTAAAGAGGTTTAGGGGGTTGAAGGGAAATGAAGCATCTTTTGGTTGGTACTCAGTGGCTTATTCTACTTTAAAGGAACAGTTTGGCAAAAAATCAAATTAACATGATTTATCGGTCATCCCAGATGCAGTTGATCCTGCAAAAATGTTTTGGTATCTAGTAAAAAGCTTTGCTTCTTTAGTTTACACTGGGAGATGCCAGGCTAACCAGACACTGGACTTTGTATAATATATAATGTAAATAATAAAGGTCCTAGAACAGAAACTTAATGTGATACCAGGCAAGTTTTCAAGCCCACCTAGCAGGATAGAGTGGTCTACAGGGACAAATGATGCCCTGAGACTGAGCAAAACTAACAAAGATACACAACCTTTTTAAATTGTCTTAAAGATAAGCTAAGCTATAAAGGTAGAAAATACTGCTATTTTCAGTACTAATGCAATGTACTTTTATACACTGATCTGACATAACATTAACGTCCGCTGACAGGAGAAGTAAAAGTGATGTGTTGAAGCAAGTGTAAGAATCTGAGATATTTTGAGAAGAACCAAAATGCTAAATAACTGGATCAGAGCATCTCCAAAACATCAGGCAGGTCTTATGAGGTGTTACTGGTGTGCAGTGGTCAGTACCTAACAAAAGTGGTCCAACCGGTAACCCGGCAACAGGGTCATGGGCACCTAGGGCTCATTGATGCGATCCATTGAGGCCTCACCCTTACAACCTGTAGGACTTAAAGGATCTGCTGCTAAAGCCATGGTGTCAGATACCACACGACACCGGCAAAGGTCTTGCGAAGTCCATGCCTCAAATGGTCAGATCTGTTGTGATGGCACAAGGGGGACCTTCTAATATTTTGGTGGTATTTTCAGTGTATATTATTCTTATTATTCTGCAATATCTTATAATAATATCTAATATGACTTATGGGTTAAACAGTGATTATGCAGTTCAGGTGAGCGTAGTCCTGCCTGCTTCACCAGAGCACATAGTGCAGTTGGCAGCATGTCGAGCCTGGAGTAGCAATGATAGAGGCGCTGTTCTCTCTATTACAGTCAGTGGAGCATTGACACAATTGTTTTAAGCTGTTATTTTAAGGTTCTTCATACTGTTATCATTTTTGACCGAACTGTTGCCTGTTGCGAAAGTCTTGCCTATTGTTTCATTCAGCAGACTGTACGGCTCTTTTTGATCTGAGTGAATCTGAGTGGGCTATAAAGCCAAATCAGAAGAAGGGAAAAGCAGAAGAAGCCAACATCATCCTTTCTTTTCCCAGTTGACAAGGTCAGTGCATGGTTACACACTGTTTCAACATACAGACAGGCTCTGTCTGAGCAGTGTCGCCCCATTAGGCCTGCATAGTACAGTGCGAATTCAATAATTCACTTAGTGCGGCGCATTAACACTGATCCTTAGTGCGCAGGTATTCCACATTAGACAGTGGGGAAATAAATAATGGTGCTTATTATAGGGTTTTTTTGGTGTACATTGAGAAAGTACGCTGAGTGAGGGCATGCCTGCTCTGTAGAGTGCCTGTAGACAGCCTTGGCCGAGGGCAGACAGAAGCAGCAGCAGTTTCTGCTGTGAGTTTTACACCACTCCCGTCTCTTTTACATTTGCACACTAATGAAAAGCCGACTGACTGTTTTGCTATCTTGCAGTTATTGATCTTCTCCCTCGCGCTCTCTCTCTGCTGTTAGCGCAGATTGGAGGCTGAGGGAATGGGGCTTCTGCGGTAGATAGTGTCAGTGCTAGTGGTGTGGTAGTGGAAGAGCAGGTGGGCAGGAGAGGGCGCTGAGGTTAATTACTCCATTACTGGGTGGCTCAGGCAGGAGCTGTTTAAACAGGACCCAGTCAGCGGGGGATTAGGCCTCATTACTCCAGCTAAAGCTACGCCGCCGACCCTTTCCCCACTGCCCCTCACCGCCGCGGGCTTAGACGTGCCCGGGAATATTCATACAGCCCCTCTGACGAGAGAGAGAGAGTGAAGAGCTGAACTAGTGAACACTGAACACAGATTTTAGGCTTAACTCCTTTGGATCCGCGGCATCATCACTGGAGCCGTCTCTGCGCTACAATTATCCCCCAAAACACCCCGCGCTCCTCTAGATTAACATCTCGTCTACCATTACAGGCCGAAACTCCTGTCTTTGCCTCTCGTCTCGCCTGTTCTCCTCCGCTCCTGTCGTCCGCCAGGCGGCCCGCGGCCCACAAGTGTCTGATGGCATGGGCTGATAAGGATGGTGCTCTGGCTGATGAGCGAGGATGAGAGGAGAAATGGGGTCGAGACTGTTTGCGTGAACTGACCATGTTGGTCAGTGTGCTGGTGAACTAGAGTCACACTGACTTTGGGTTCTTTTTGTTTTCTTGTTTGCTAACAGGCCTGCTTTATCTGATAGTGTTGGGTCTCAGGACAGTTACTGAGCTATAAAGTTACAGTCCTCTGAAAGCTTAAAGATACGGGTGGGCAGTAAGGTGGAATTATCCCCTAATACCTTCACAATTTTAACAATAATATATCTCAAAATATTTCATTTAAAACGGCTATGATATTTTTACATCTTAGTCAGCCATAACATTAACACCACATCTATAGTTCTATAATTCCAGACTGTATCCGTATCTGTTTCTCTGCATACTTTTATTAGCCTCCTTTCACCCTGTACGTCAATGGTCAGGACCATCCACAGGACCACCAGAACTGGTAGTATTTGGGTCGTGGGTCGTTCTCAGCACTGCAGTGACACTAACTGACATCGTGGCAGTGTGTGTGTCAGTAGGACTGGTACGAGTCAGACACAGCAGTGCTACTGAAGTGGTGGTTGTGGTGTGTTAGTGGTGTGTGTTGGGCTGGTGGTATGAGTGGTTTAGACACAGCAGTGCTGCTGGAGTTTTTAAACATGTCAGTGTCACTGCTGAACTGAAAATAGTCCACCAACCAGAAATATCCAGCCAACAGCATCCCGTGGGCAGCGGCATCCCCATTTGAGGTAACGAGCCACATCACATGCAGTCTGATTGAAGGGGTCCCGATTCTTTTTGGAAAAGAAAAGAAAAGAAGAAAAAGAAAAGAAAAGAAGCTTCAATATCATTTATAATGTCTCTGTTGTCCTGCCCCTCCCCCGAAACAAAGATTCTGATTGGTTCTGCCTCTGAGTTTGACAGGGACGTTAAAAATGAGGAGACCGGCTGCTGGTTGAAATTTGAGTGGGAGTTCTCGTAACACGTCTGTCCTATTTTATTGAGTCCCGCCCCTCAACAAAAAAACACCAATCAGCGTGCTGGTTACGGCTCAAGTGGAGGAAGGTCGATTAAACCGATTCTAAATTTACTTTGCGAACCTTTATCAGGCTGGTTCTGGCTTGTGGGCCGTATGTTTGACACCTGTTCTGTAAACTCATACTCATACATTGTACTCAGAGAAGGATCTAATTGAACTCCTTATCCTTATCTAATTGACCTGATGCTAGTCATCCATAATGTAGCACACCAGTGAGTTTTCCATTTTTTAGACACATATTTCACAACCAGCAGCAGGACATATTGAATACTTAGACCTCTAAAATCTGATTTCAAAAATTAGTTCCTGGGACTCTACGTAACCTTCTTTTTTGGCGAGTGGCATGGCTGGAATGGACTGGCATGCATTGAGAGCATTGACTCATATGGCACCTACCAACAGCAAGTAAACAAGCACATTACAATCACAATAAAAAAAAAGTCATTTTCACATTAAATTAATGGTGGCCCAATTAATTGATTTTCCTTTGAACTGGGGCCCATAAGGTCTTAGTTACACCACTAACTCTATCTATGGTAGGCTACATTCACAAATGGCTTCCCACTGATCCAGTGCTGTCCTAATTAGATGCTGTCGTACCTAGACTCGGTTTACAGTCCCAAAACGGGTCACGTATATACACATATTCTCTCCTGCCCATATTTAGTTGCACTGCCTCGATTGGCCTGTGAAACACTCGTGTTTCTGAGAAGGCCTGTACCAACGCCCACAGGCAATATCCAAAAGACACTTAAGCAGCGAGAGCCGTGTGGGGCTCTTTCAAAGTCAGAGCCATGAGCGAGAGAAATGCGTTCTTTGTCTTGCTCTAAATGTTGCAAGAGTTTTCAGTCTCGGCCTTAAATCTTCAGAGAAGTTCACATTCGATTCTGGCGTTGCCGCTTCAGCAGCAGATGGAATTTAACCAGCGTGTACTGTCGTGCTTTATAAACTCAGAAAAACAGACAGGGTCACGGACGCGTGCGCACACCCGACTCGGAGACGAGCGCAGGCGTCTCTGGAGAGACTGTTAAACATTGCCAATAAAAATCCTATTAGGTATGAGAGAAAACGCTTGATTTCTGAGACACCGGCTCTCCAATATGTGTGATCTAGCTCAAATCCAGGACAGAGCTACCATTATATAATTGAGGAAAAAATCAATGGAGGCAGCTGGACGTGGCTGCTGTGAGCAGGGCCGCATCCATATTGAAAGTGCGCGAGTTCGATCGGTGTCTGGGATTGGCTTAGCTTCACTAGCCTAATCACACACTGCGTTGGTCGATGCCGGCCCTTGGCTCCAGGCACTGGCGGCATATGTTAACGTTAGTTTTTCTCCCCCTGCTTAAATGCAGCACCTGAGATCCCAGCCATTTAAAGGCCAAAAAAACCCAGGAATTATATTAAAGATTGCCTGAGGTGAGTGTGAGATTCTCCGCCTGGCTGGCTGAGGATGTTTGGGGGGCCAGTGGAGGAGAGAAGAGAGCCAAGCAGGGTATTTATTTTATTGACGTTGTGCTGTGGAAACAGGAAGATTTAGAGGGGCTCGACTGTTAAAATTCCCTCTGAGCCCTGTACCCACACAGGCGTTTCTCTAAGAAGGATGAAAAGAGGTTTCCAAGCATTCAGCCTGCTGAACTAATTTGTGGCAATCTTCACTTGAATAGTAATTACGCTCCAGCTCAAATCAATCTGCTTGAAGCTGTGGCAGATATTAAGGGCTGGATGGTCCATGTCCTGTTTATATGTGAGTAGATTATTCAATAAACTAAGTAAACACATGTCTATTAAGCCCTGATGAAATGTTACAACAAAAGTAGGAAATGTCTTCGGCTTTGATGATGGTTGATGACATGAATTTAGCCAACATAAAAATGCTATGCATCGCTACTATTTTAACCATTAATTTGATGCTGGTAGTGCTTGTTTAGTCATCATGCACTGTTAAAAGGACAAGATTAGGGATTTAGGAGGAACTTTTAGAGGTACTTCATTTTGAAACTGTGTCTTCTAAAAGCCCTTTCTTCTTTAAGGACCTTAAGAGTGTCCTTCGTGTACTGACTGACTACATTATTAATTTACAATGTTAAATATGTTTATAATCCCATTTTCTTACATATATGTGCATGTCCAGCCCATTCATTGTACAGTGTATCACCTGTGGCTCAGGCATAATTTAGATCTCTAAAATGTAATTTCAGAGCTCTACAAATTGAATGATTTAGTTTTGATTAGTAATAATAATGTTATTGAGATCTAAAATTTACAAGTGAAATTACATGTAAATAAATTGTGACGAGTCAGGGACATTAGGCACAAGTTGTCCTGGTAATGTGAATAGCTTGCCATACATTCTCGCCTATCCATAGTTATATTTATACTAGTAAAATGTCCAATTAAAGAAATCTACTAAAAAATGGTCATTTTTGATATCTACACTTTAATTCTAGTCAATTTTAAGTTTTAAAAATAATATTATTCTTACAAGTCAAAACTGATTTGTTATTATCTAAATTTTCATTTTATAGATCTGAAATTGCACATACCTTTAATGCATACTACAACTAGTCAAAATTGAATTAGAGATGAATTAGCATTTACACTAGTCAAAATAAATGTATAGAAATTTACAGATATGTGGACTGTTGATGCTAATCATAGACCCACAGGCAAACGTTTGGACACACCTGGTTGAATGTGGGCTGATTATCATCTTAAAAATGTTTGATCCAAAAGTTAGGGTGACCTTATTTTTGTTTTAAAAAAAGAGGACACGAAGTTAGGATGTCGTTTCTGGGGGCCTAAGTTGTAGGACCATGGCAGTGTGTGTGTGTGTGTGTGTGTGTGTGTGTGTGGCGGTGGAAATATCTCTCAAACCATGCAGCTACAGTATGCTAATGTATATTAATGCATGCACATTTATACATTTAGCAAAACCAGTAAATAGCCTTAATAGCCTATATGACCCAATCACCTCTATTCAGTTCAATGTACAACTTAGGCCTACTTAACCCCCCACCCCCTCACCCCCTTGGGCCATGACATCCTAAGTGTCCTCTTTTTGGAAAACTATGGTCATTCTAGCATTTGGTTTAAATAGTTTTAGATGTTGATCAGGTGTGTCCAAACTTTTGTCTGTTACTGTACTTGGCATTGTCCAGATTACATTTTACATTACATTTACGGCATTTAGCAGACGCTCTTATCCAGAGCGACTTACAAGGTTACTCGTATTACAGAGGTGGGCCAATGTAGTGTTAGGAGTCTTGCCCAAGGACTCTTATTGGTGTAGCGCTACACAGTCACCCAGACCGGGAATCGAACCCTGGTCTCCCACATGGTGTTGTTGTAACGCAATGGTAGGTGGTGGTGTTATCTGTTGCACCACACCAACCACACTAGATCTCTACACTAGTCCATTAGGCAGACAGTGCTTTGATTTCAGTCAGAAAAAATGAAAGCCCTCCCACACTTTCCCTTAACCACGTCCCTTTGATGTCATACCACTTACTCTAGGACCTGAGGTGAATTTTGGAAGAAAAAAAGACTTATAACACCATTAAGTCCAACAGTATTCGAAACTAGTCCATTCCTACACTGTGGTTTTGCAAACTGGACCTATGCAGTAGAAATCAATAAGATCAGGTTGTGTTGTTCTTTGAATTGGACTCAGGTCAGTGAGCCCCACCTCTGGGTCAGGGGATCCTCGGCACCTTTTGCTGCTGACCTGTGACCTGTTTCCCTGCAGAACTAGAACATATTTACAGATGAGGGAAGGCGAGTCGAGCGCTGCCATATTAATTACCCTTTGGAATGGCCCAATTATGCCATTAACAGGCCCCGGAGTGGGAGCTAATGGCTGGAGACCTAATTTGCATAGCATTAGCTTAATTGAGCAGCAGGCCCAGGGCTTGGGGCCTAGCACAAGCGTAAGGCCAAGCTAATGTTACTGATGGAACGGTGATGGTCCGGCAGCAGCCCTGTACCTGACAGCTTTATTAATTAACAGCTATCCAGTTACACAGGCTTTAAAAAGGAATCAATAAGTAACATGAAGGGTGACGACGCAGTGCATAGATCCTCAATGGAGGCATCAAGCCAGAGCTTAGTCCGTTGTATTGAAAGATGAGTGTTAAATCACAGGGGGGTAAAATAGGTTTTAAAGTACTGTAGAGTTACTGTATGGTCATCAGATAAGTATTAGAGTACTGTAAAGTCCTGTAGAGTTCTGAAGTTCACGAATGCGGCATATGTTCATTTTAGAGACAGATTGATTTGAGGCCTGTAAACACCATTGATGAATTCCCTCCACAATTTCTACCACAACACTGTTTGTCTCTCATTTTGATTCAAGTCCAAACAAGGGTACAGTCCAAATAAGGCCCGTCTGCTTGTGCTGTCTTAAGAAACGTCCAGCTGCATCTGAAAGTAGGTTCAGTGAAGCAGGTCAGGCAGGAAGCTCTTTTGTTATGTAAAGAGCCGCTATTTGATCCTAGAGCAGAAAAAAGGAAAGAGAAAACCGTTCAGATAAACTTGCCTCATCAGATAATTGAAGATGCCTTTGCTCCAATTTCCCTCCTTTGCATAAGCGTCTGATCAGCTTTCAAAAGCCCATTACGGGCAGGTGGGACCCTGCACTGTCTTCCAGGAGGTCTGCATGCTTTCTGAAGTGCTCCTGCACCAGGTCTAGAGTGCACGTCACTGAAGAGTAGATACCTTCAAGTACACCCCTTCTAATGAATGCATTCAGCTACTTTAAGTTGCACCTATTGCTGACGCAGATGTGCAAATGCACACACACACACACAGCTTGTCTAGTCCCTGTAGAATAGAATAGGACTGAATAGATAAACATGAACCTAATGCCAGGCATGGCCTAGAGGGGTATTTGAGCTGTGGAGCAGTGGATAAACTTGTGTGTTCTCTGGAATGATGGACTGTGCTCCATCCAGTACTTTTGGGATGAGTTGGGGAGTTGAGGATAAGGTGGGATGCTAATGCCTTGGCGCCACATACAACAGGACACCTTCAGAGGTCTTGTGGAGTCCATGCCTCCATGCCATGAGGGCCCTTACACAATATTTGGCAGGTGGTTTTAATGTTATGGCTAGCTCAGAATTATGGCTTGTACTGTATATTTTGCAGCAGTTTTTAGTTCACAATATACACTATATGGACAAAAGTATTGGGACACCTGCTCAGTCATTGTTTCTTCTGAAATCAAGGGTATTAAAAATGACTTCATCCTGCTTTAGTTGGAGTAACTGTCTCTGCTGTCCAGGGAAAAAGACTTTCTACTATTTTTTTAGGATCACTGTTGTGAGGATTTGATTGCAGTCAGCAAGTTCGATGTTAGTAAGGTCAGGGTGTTGGCTGATCACTACCTTACCTACCCAACACATCCCAAAAGTATTGGATTGAGCACCAACCATCACTCCAGAGAACACAGTTTCACTGCTCCACAGCTCAATACCGGGGGCTTTATACTGTGATGGTGCCAAAAGGTGCACCAGTAAGTCCTATTCTATTGGCAGTACTTCTCTACATGGGCTAGACAAGCTGTGTCTGTGTGTGTACATTTGCACATCTGTGTCAGCAGTGGGTGCAACTCAAAGTAGCTGAATGCATTCATTAGAAGGGGTGTCCACAAATATTTGGACATACTGTGTATTTATACTGTTAATAGAACACATTTAATTTAATTTAAGCCAGACTTTGCTAGAGCTAACCCTCATATTAAATTCATGCAGCCTGATTTCCATGAATATTTTCTCAAAACTCCTGACATCCACTTCCAGAGGCTGCTGTTGTCTTTTTCTCCTTTTCCCCCTGTAAAACAATGTGTGTGCTTTTTCTGCACAGCCGCAGTCAGTGTAATTACAGGAGCAGACTATGATTGTTCTGCACTCATCAGACCCCCTCCCCACCTCCCTCGTCCCCCTCCATGCTAATCATGTGTCAGTGTGGCTGAGTCTTGGTCCCCCCCCCAACACTCTCCTTCTCTCTCTCTCTCCCTGTCTTTGCCCTCCTCCCTCTCCCACCTCTCTCTCTCTCTCTCTCTGGCAGTCTTTAACTACACTCCACTTTGGCCACTGCTCTACTTGTTACAGCCCCAACACGAGTGCAAACAATCAAAGTCTTTGGGAGCACTGAAATATGCATGGCTATCCGTGACAGACAGATAAAGCAGGGCAATTAGCCACGTAATCCTAGAGCATCGCGAGGAGTCGTCAGGCTCGGCTGTCCTCCCCTCTCTCTCTCTCTGTATCTCTTTCTCTCTCTCTCTCTCTCTCTCTTTCCCTCTTTCCCTCCCTCCCTCCGTATCTCTTTCTCGCGCTCCTCTCTTGCTCTCTATTAGTTAAATGTACTTTGTGTGTCTGCTCCCCATCAAATCAAGTAACACTTCCTCTAATTGGCTTATAAATAATACAGCAGAGGCCGCATTATAATTTCATCAGTGGTAAACATTGCGGGGGCAGTGGGTAAAGAAACTATCCCTCATTAATTTCTTAATTTGGGTAGATGGAACGAAGGGGAAGTGAGAGAGAGAGGGAGAGAGAGACGGAGAGAGAGAGAGAGAGAGAGGATCGGGTGAACGAAGGAAACTCATATCACCTCAGGCAGAGAGGGAGGGATAGCTGGAAAAAAAGACGCCGGTAGGAGGATGCTGCGGGTGCTTTTGTTAATAGATGTCAGATATTCGATCCCAGGGTTTTGTCAGATGCTCTTGCAATGAATTCAAGGCAGTGCCACCATGCACCCCCCACCCCCTCACCCTCACCCATCCTCCCTCCCTCCCTGTGACTTCTCACTCACAGTTTTTTTTTCTCCCATTTTCTCTCCTTGTTTTTTTTTTTCTTAAACCAACTTTATGAATATTTCATAACGAGCCTCATAAATATTCATTCTAATAGCTTTGCACAGTAGTTATTACCGGTATTCTTCTTAAAAAACAAAAATACTCATTATAAATTCTTCATACTCTTCCTCTGAAATAATCACATACGCGAAAACACAAACGCATGCACACACACATACACCAAGTAATTTGCACTGCTGCCTTAGAAAACAGATACAAATGAAATTGCTGTGCCCTACTGAGTCTCTGACTTAACAGACTTCTCCAACTCAGAGTCTGCCTCCTGAGCCTCCGGAGCCCCCTGAGCTTCTTGACCCACTTCTAAGGTCATTTCAGCTTCATGCAATCCGATCATGGTCGTCATGTTTCAAGAAACGTTTACAGACGGTGATCTGTCGATTTGTGCAACTTTATCAAATCATGCTACCATAGTTTATAGAAAAGCTGCCTTTTGATAGGCTAAAAGCATCATAGCAGAGAATGTTGTCAGTATAAGTATAGGCAAGGGATTTGGATAGTGTAAATGACCGTATCAGGGTAAATATAAGGTAATTAATGTGAGAAGAAATCTTTACCTTAATGTGTTTTTCATTTGATTTATTTGTAATCCTCGACAATATATTAAGAGTAAGCTGGGACTGTGTGATGCACCCAAGAAAAATACAATAACTAAACACAACACATGACAAATTGTGGGTCCTAAGTGAGCTGATAAGTAGGACATATCAATGGGCAGCACAACTCGACAGAACGCCAGCTCAAGAGTATTTGGACACTTTAACCATTGGTAAACATTAATGAAGTGCCTTAGTATTTTTGCTTTTTTAAGGTTTTACTTCATAAAATCCATCCATTCAGCTTTAGGGTCACCATGAGTTTAAGGCCTGCCTGGAATCATTGGGCGCAAGGCATGAATACCCACTGGACAGGACACCAGGCCATTGCAGGGTACCACACACACTTCACAAGCCTTAGGTGCTACATGACGTAGCTGATGACGTAGAACAGTGGCATTTAATTCAAATTCACTAAGGTTTAGTTAGAGAAAACTTTCTCAAGCTAACCGGGACATCATAATGTCTACCTTGCATTATGATAAAGTGCTGTATCCTAGAAAATATATCAACATTGATTGAGCTTCCTGACCCACTTCTGAGGTCTTTTCAGCTTTATGCACGTATATAGTAGAGATATCAACATTGTAGTCAACAACAGCATGCCAAGTCAATTACAATTCAGTACATTTTAGCCAAATTTATAGTCAGTTCTCACACTCATCTCAAGCAAATCTGAAAAAAAAGAAAGCTTTAAAAAAAAATAAGGAGTTTAATAACTCCTCTAGTAGCGCTGATTCACATCACTGCTTCAAATAATCGCCACAGTCTCAGAACATATGAGGGACACTGATGTAGAACTGCCTGTGGGAAGAGTAAACATGTACGAGTCCTTTCCTGAACAAAAGCTCGTTTTTTGCTCCACTTTTCTCTCTGTTTAGAGCTGCCATGTAATTTAACTTTCCCCTGACTTGCTTTCATCTACAACCGCTCTTACTCACTCAAGTTGCAGCATTCATCATCATGCACAGATCTGATTGGCTGAGTAGCGTCACGTGTGATGTTTACAATGCATGCGATTGGTCTAGGAGTTTCCTGGGCTGCTAAACCGATACCATAAAGGCAACGGAAGTTACTCTGTCTACTCTCAACGTTAAATAATTCTCAATAGTTTATCAGATAGCAGTGCAGGTTTGGAGAGGACAGCAGCTGGGTCTGGACCCAGACCATGGTCCACCTATTAGTGACCACTTTATGGGACTTTTGGATCCATAAAGCAGCATTTTTGTGAAGGAGTTGTAAGTGTGCAGAACCTTCAAATTGGTAAAGAACCTTTACATGGACTCCTGTTATGTATAAAACTGCAGGGGCAATCTACTGAAGCCATTTCTTCATTCTTCTCTATTTGTGTTTTTCAGGGTTCCTGGTGGAAGCCCCCACACAGAGAACACACCAAACCTCTCACAGGCAGGGCAAAGATTTAACCCACAACCCCAAGCACCTGACATTATGCAGCACAGCAGCACACACCACTTGCTGCACCATCATATAGCAGATAGCTCAGCTGGCTCCTTGTGTGGGAGAAAGCCTGGAGAAGAATTCTGACCGGGCCACACTGAGGGTGCTGTGAAGCCCAGAGGTGGAAAGGTCAAGGTCCGGGGCTTTTTCTTCCTGACTGTGGTGTTGATGAGCTTGTGGTAATCAGTGGAATTGCAAAATTGAAGTCCTAAAAGCTGTGTTTGAAAGAAATGTCACTTAGTTTGACATTTTGTTTCCTAAAACATAAGTCACAGCTGTCCAAATACATTTGGGACCACAGTATATTTCTACAAATTTGACTTTTTGTGTGCTTAATTATTTATTATTGGTACTTTTTGCCCTTAGTGCCAAAAAACATCAAGGAATTTGGGCCGTTTGCATGTTTATGTCTGCATTTGTATTTTTTCATCATCAGGTGTATCTTTGTTTTAGGCCATTATGGGTTGTAATACAATCTGTGGTAGTACGTGTCAGACAAGTTCACAGTCTAAGACGTTCCCCGTCTGGCCCAGACCCTCACTCTGCTTCCTAGACCAGCTGCTCCCACTAAGCAGCTGTGGAAATAAATGAGTGGCTGTCCATTCCCATTGTCATGTCAAGTTAAGTCATAAGATCCAGCCTTCCTGATCCTGTTGCATGTTCTCGAACCAAACTCCACTCCCTTTGTGAAGAACATGTGCCACGCAGTCTAATGATGAGGTTTTCACATCTCTGAAAGGCTGATATTAATGCAGGCCCTCAAATAAACTGCTTCCCTTTAGTCCTTCTGGTGAAATCCAAACATGGAAGGCTGGATAGAAAAAGGTGAATTCAGGAACCTTTCTGCAGCCTTTCCACACTTATCTTCAGGGGGAGCTGCCACTGAGCTTGTCTTTGCAAACTGTGGTGATGGAATATCAGTTTCTGGCCACATTGTGTCAGGCTAAAGATACAACAAGTAGAGTTTCCATACTAATGACTTTTAATGAACTTCTGAAACCGCTGAAGGATCATTGATGTGATTTATGGAGGCCTCACCTCACAACTTACAGGACTTAAAGGATCTACTGCTAAAGCCAGTCCTATTACAGGACACCTTCATATGTCTTATGGAGTCAAGCCAAACATCAAGTCATCCTCAATTTTTTATTGTATAGATGTTAGAAGCATTCCTTCTAGGTTCTGGTCCAGTTTGTGCAGATGTTTTGTGAGTACCTTCATGCTGTGAATCTCCTATTCTACCACATCCCAACAGCATTCTATTAGATTCGGATCTGGTGACTAGAAAGGCCACCGAATCACACTGAACTCATTCAACTTGTTGTTCATTCTGAGATGCTTTTCTCCTTACGACAATTGTACAGAGTGGTTTTCTGACTTACTGTAGTCTTTCTGTCAATGGAGAATGGCCAGACTGGTTGAAGCTGACAGAAAGGCTATAGATGCTGCTGTAGATGTCTGCAGAACTGCCGCTCAACTGTAGAGACCGTTGTAACAGAAATTTAGAAATACAATGGCTTTGAAAGGGCTAAAGGTCTAAAGCAACAGTGCTAAATGTTAGCCATCAACTCCAATCAACTCCCATTAACTCAACACTAGTTCAGGCAAAACTCCTAGACCATTTCACTCTTCAGTGTAGTTTCTTTGGAACCTCAGCTTTAAGGCATCAGTCCTATTCTGGTGGACCACTACTATACTTGGTATTTAATGTATTGATGTTTTTTTATGGAAATATGGTTCCCTATTATACAACTTATGCAAAAGTTTTACATCCCTGTTTAAAGCGTATATAATAATAACATGCTCTGTCTATGTTTTAAGTGGCAATAAGCTAATCCCTTGGAAATGTATACTCTACCATTTGTATATAAAATATCACATTTTAGAGCACAATAAAAAGTTTTGGCTATAGTGTTACATGGAAAATAGTAAAACCATATAACCTTTGAACATGCCATATTTTATGTATATTTTGTTTTTAGATTTGGTGTATGGTATATTTATGAACTTATTTGATATGTAAAGTGTATCAAAATGTGCTCTCTGAAGAGGATGTATACCTATTTTCACTTAGAAAATAAAAAAAAGACAACTGCATAATGCATGAGTTACAATGGGAGTCTACTTGGAGATAAATCCGTAGGACAACTTGTGCATGTTTGGCAATATTTTAAATTGTTTTTAATAAACCTACTACTCTTTGAAATTGGGTCCTGCTGGAAGCCCAAATTGGTGGTGTGACAGAGCTATGTCTGAAGCTAGCCTTCAAATAAGAGTTTGGATTAGCCTGATGCTAATTTCATTAATTTTACTTTTCGTTCAGACTTGAATTTATTAGCCCTAACAAACAGTTCTGTCTAACAAATTAGTGGATTTTGAACCTCGAACACTTCCATCTCTGCTCATTTTCCCTTTCTTTAAAGGAACGTGAAAGCCTATACTTGCAAATCAGTTGAGGAGTCAGCCATCACCATTTTACATACGTACATAATATATACTGCATACACACACACACACACACACTTTCTCCCCTGACACTTCGTACCAGCTAAGGGTCCAGTGTTGAGTAGAAGTTTAATTAATATAGCAATAGAGGAGGCCTGCCCATGCCCTTTCTGAGGGTCCACATTAGTTCCACTTGAGTGGCTCAACACTGGCGAACAAGCAGTGAGACCGCCTATTGACATCTCACCCCCGCCCCCATACACACACACACACACATGTACTGGCCAGTCACGGGTCACTGCCAGCATCTCAGAAGGGCCGTGTAGCCGTTAAAGGACCATGTTAACAGCCTGATTTGAGAATCTGTGGAAAGAAAAAAAAAAAGCGAGGGCCCGCCGACAACCCACAGACAGACTTAATTACCGATGACAAGTTTGAGGGTTCGCTTCTCCACTGAATACTTTAAGACTACAGAGGAAATGTATTCATGCAGGGTGCAGACGCGGTGGAGTCAAGCCACATCAGAAGTCTTCCCCCACAAAACCGCTCCCATACACTGTTTTATTGATGTCAGCCCCCCCCCCCCCCCCCCCGCTTGAATAATGGGGGTTTCTTCATTAAATCGCTCATATTTTTGGCAAATATACAGTACTCTGCAAAAGTTTGAGGCACCGGTGAAAATTAGAATAGAAAAAAAGCTGCTTCTCTGGGCAGTAAGTGTTTATTTCCTCAGTGAAACTACTCCTACATTCCTACAGAAAGTGGTGGTGGTTCTCAATCACTGTGTTCATCATTAGAACATCTCAAAAGTTCTCCTCATGGAGTCTAGTGTTATTTAGAGTTCTCCTCATATCAGCACCTGGTTTGGTGGTAAATCAGTGCTTAATGATGGTAAATCAGGTGAGCTGCTGCTGCTGCTGCTGCTGCTGCTGCTGCTTCTGCTTCTGCTGCTGATGTTGAACACATGCTCCACGCTGTGCTGGCTGGACTGGGGGGCGTCCAGGAGAAACCTGGAACCAAGCTCTGTTCTTCAGACTAGCTCACAAGATCTCACCCACTTTCTACTTTTAGAATGAGAAGCTCTTGTTCCTTTTTACTGGATTTATGTTCACCTGCATCTGTTCTGATGAGATCTGGAGTTTCTACAGTAAAATCTCTCATTGACGAGAGAAATGCTTTTAAATTAGGCACTTAGGTGCCTGTACATCAGCCTATTAGGTCCATATATGAAACCTTTCAGAACAGGGTCAACGACATCTTAAAAAAGAGGGTTCTTCAGGGGTTCCTTAGTAAAGGCGATGTCTACACACAGGGCTTTTAGAATTTAAAGAACTATTAACTAAGGGCTCCACTTTTGTCATGTCATAGAATCATGTTTACTGAGGGCATAGTACTGACCTAACTGGATCTTTTACTAGTAATAAATGAAAACTTATGGATTTATACGCTATTTGGACAAATATATTGGGACACCTGCTCATTCATTGTTTCTTCAGAAACCAGGGCAGAAGGCTTTCTACTACATTTTGGAAGAGCATTGCTGCTAGCACTTGACAGTGACAAAAGCGTGAGGTCAGGATGTTGGATGATCACCACCCCACCTCATCATCCCCAACTCCCCAACTCCCCAACTCATCCCAAAAGCATTGGATGCACCAGCCATCATTCCAGAAAACCAGGTTCTACTGCTCCACAGCTCAATGCTGGGGGGTCTTATACCCCTCTAGATCACACCTGGCATTAGGCATGATGCCAACGGGTTCATGCTTATCTGAGAGTCCTATTCTATTAGCAGTACTTCTCTACAGGAACTTGAGAAGCTGTGTGTGTGTGTGCATTTACATGACTGTGTCAACAATAGGTGCAACTTCAAGTAGCTGAATGCATTCATTAGAAGGAGTGTCCACAACTATTTGGACATGAAGTGTAGATACAGAGCTTTAAGGAACAATTTTTTCAAGGAACTAAAAAAGGTCTTTAATAGTGTTGTCCCAAAAAGAATTAAAATAATGAACATAATTGACTGGCCACTGCAAACATGTTCTTTAATCAGTGCCATAGAAGAACCACTTTGGGTTCCAAAGAAGAACCAAGCTAAGGCTTAAAGATCTTGAATTAAAGTTAAAGTAAAGATAAAATCAAGGGATAAACTGAGTACTCACATTTAAAGTCAAGTAAACCAGTTAAAAATGAACTCAATAAAAAAAAACTGAATAATGAGAACCCAGTTTATAAAAACTGACAACCTTTATTCACATGGTTATATAAACATTTCTGAAACAGATACATATATAAAATCATAATTTCACTGATGAGAACTTGAGGCTCTTAAACAGATCCAAATATAGTATAAAAGTAGCAGAGAAATGAGAGGGGGAACGGAAGGAAAACAAATACAAATTACCACTAGCTAAAGTCCACAACAGCTCCCCTGTATAACTCTTATGAACAGTGGCAGTCAATGAATAAAACCCGAGCTCCGTGCCGCCAAGTTCAAGCAGAAAGATGCATGAACAAAATTCTTGGCTAGATGAAAGGATCCACACTTAGCATAATGTTTGGGCTCAACAAATTGGGTGTAGAAGAGCTTCTTATGAGAGGAGATGTATATTAAAATGTGTTGCGATGCGCCGCAGCATTACCTTAAATAAAAGTAAGGGAGATAATCCGGATGACTGTTTAAAGCAGTTCAGCCACGGACACAAAGGTTATGAATATTGTATGGGGAGGAAAAAGAAACCTCCTTTTGAAGTGTTGAGAGAGTGCACACAAAGAGGAAGGAGGAGGGGGGCTGTAATTATTGTAGAAATGCTTTCTGACAGATCGTTATATTAAAGAAGTAGGAGGTTCCGCCAAAACACAGCTAACCTCTTCAACAGAATCAGTCTCCACCTATCAGAACTGCACACACTCACAGCGAAAGGGCAAGCTCCATTTGACAAACAGCATAAACTGCAGGGAGGGAGAAAGAAAATCTCCCGTTCAAAGTCACAGACTGTGACATTTAATCTCTGTGTTTAAAAAACAAACAAAAATACAGAATCCGCTCATTTTTATAATTCTGCAAATTGTCTGTGGACAATTTTACAGTGCCACACAATTGGCTGGACAACTGGTGTAGGGAGTGCTCGCTTGGTGTTCCAATATATGAAGTGGAAAAAACACATCTATTAAACCACTGAGAAATACAAACAGTACACTCTGACAAATACAGATGCTACAACGGTTTCTATGAGTGATGCCCTAGACCCGGGTGCTTGGGTTGTCAGATGTGTGTGAAGAACCTTTTCAAGAGGTTGATATAAAGGTTCTTCACTCTCACATGCTTCTTGATTTGGTTTATTATGGAACCAAAAATTGTTCTTCCATGGCACCTGTTTTTTACATTGTAGCTAGATCCTTTTACCACAACAAATAAGTGCCTGCTTTGTGTTCCACTATATTAGGGGTTAAAATACAGGTGATACAAAGGGTTCTTTGATTGATGCCATAGAACCCAAGTCATCAAATCCAGACCTTGAATCCAGTTTCCTTGATTGTGTTATCACTGGAAATGAAGGAAACGACTGATGTAATTGACTGGCCTTGTAGCGTCACACCTACCACGGTTCATAAAGTCGGTCCAGATTTGAAGACCTTGGTCATAGAAGGCTCACACTGGCTCTAAAAAGAGCCATTTTTGTAAGAGATGTAAATGTGAGGAAGCTTTTAAAGGTTATAAATATAACCTTATATATAAGTATATAAAGGTTCTTTACCAATTTCAAAGGTTGCTTACACTCACATTGCATTCATAATATGGTTTATTATGGAACCAAAAATGCTTATTCTATGGCATGGCTCAAAAAACCCCTTTGTAGCATCTTTATTTTTAGGTGTATATGAGGGAATAAGAACAGCTACCAAACCCATGTTACTCAGAAATACAAACAGCCCACTCTTACAAAGAAAAGTGCTAGAAAGGGTTCTATAAGCGATTCCATAGAAGATCCACATTTAGCTCCATAAAGAACCATTTTTGAAAGATATGTGTGTGAGGAATCTTTTCCAGGTTTAATGGTGATGTAAATGTTCTTAAGCAATTTAAGGGTTCTTCACCCTTGCATTTCCTTAAAAATTATTCTTGATTTCAACAAATCAAGAATCACATGATTCTTGATTTGGTTAATTATAGAACCAAAAATGGTTATTCCATGGGACCTGTATTTTAGAGTGTAACTAGATGCTTTTACCACAGCAAATAAGTGCCTGCTTTGTGTTCCAATATATTGGGGGAGCATCTACCAAACCACCGTCACAAACTGTACATTAATTAAAAATAAAGGCGCTACAACAGGTTCTTTGATTGACGCCATAGAACCCAGTTCATCAAATCCGGACCTCGAATCCAGTTTCCTAGATTTTGTAATCACTGGAAATGAAGGAAACGGCTGATGACACCTGTATTTTAGAGTGCAGCTAGATGATTTTACTACATAAAACGCAAAGTGCCTGCTTTGTGTTCCTCTATTTTGGGGGGAGCATCTACCAAACCAACGTCACAAACTGTACCTTATTAAAACTAAAGGTGCTGCAAAGGGTTCTTGGATTGACGACATAGACGAACCACTTTAGCCTCCATGAAGAACAGCTTTTTCTAAGAAATGTGTGTGAAGAACATTTTAAAGCTTTAAAGAAGTTGGTGTAAGTGTGGTGGTTCTTTACCAATTTAAATACTCACATGGAACCAAAAACCCCTTGTAGCACCTTTATTGTGTGGATCTGCTGTTACTACATAAAAGGAGTGAGTGATTCCTCTGTGTTCCAGTGTCACTCAGAAATACATACTGTGCACTATTAAAAATGAAGGTGCTATAAAGGGTTCTTCTTCTGATACTAGAGAAGAACCACTCTTGGCTCCATAAAGAACCATTTTTGTAAAAGATGGCATGTGTGTGAAGAACCTTTTTTAAAGTTGTTATGTAAAGGTTCTTGACCACTTTAAAGGTTCTTCACACATTATGAACCAAAAAGCGGTTCTTCTATGACAGATCGCTCAACTAACCCTTCGTATTTTGCTTTTACTACATAATATAAGATGAGAATGTAATGAGAATGTAACTAATACTAACTGAATGAGGGATGAGGGGGATTAATTATTTGCAATCACACAACCATCTTTATCCAGCCCAATCATCAGAGAGCTAAGCCACCACTCACATCCAGCCCTGGGGGCGAGTGATCGGCTTCAGTGACCACAGAGTAGGAGCAGGGCGCGCTGTGGGATCAAGCTGAAGATAAGAGTGAACATGACAGAGCTGAACGCCCAGCTCCGACAAGCCTTGCATCCATCTTTTATATTGTGCCACTGACCCC
Source organism: Salminus brasiliensis (assembly GCF_030463535.1). Lineage (NCBI taxonomy): Eukaryota > Metazoa > Chordata > Actinopteri > Characiformes > Bryconidae > Salminus > Salminus brasiliensis. Next base: position 6,534,704 of record NC_132895.1, on the reverse strand, counting down.
CATGTAGGACTAGAGGGAATAGGGTGGGTTCAAACTCCCTGGCCAATGCGTATTCCCCACGGTTCCTCAAAAAGAGGGTTAACTATATTTAACAATATGCACTCTAACCGCCCCCCTCTTAATTAAAATGAGAATCACATCTGTGGCTGGAATCCGCACCTCATTACTCTGGTATCTCATTAGAGGCCTTCCCCTTGGGAGGGACCGAACCAGTCTTAAAACACACTTTTACCTCCATCTCTCGCTGCATCTCCTTCTCTCCCTCTCTCTCTCTCTCTCTCTTGTGCATGCCTTCTTCTCTCTCTCATCTTTTCCTCCCTCCTCATTCCGCCTATATAAAGTTCTCATCTGAAGAGGGAAGGCTGCGTCTCACGGAAATGTTTCCAAAGCCAATTAAGAATAGGAAACAACACAATGAGGCTCCAAGGAAGCATGCATATCCATGGCAAAAAAAAAGGTAGTGTATCATAGCAGCACAAGATCAATCCCTGGGACGACAGAAAATGAGTTTCAAATAGGAAAAGCAAAAAGTAAGGATCTGTGGATGGAGGAGAGCCGTCACCCCATTCCTGTTTGCCTACCAGAGCTGACCTTCTCTACACTACAGAAGGAGGAAGTAAAAACTGCAGTAGAGCTGAGGCTCTGAGGGGAAGGAGGGGGAAGACAAAATTGTAATTTTACAGTACTGGTTTGAGGTCAGATCAGATTTCAGATCACGCTCCTGCTGTTTTGGGTACAAAAGTAAAAAAAAAAACAAAAAAAAAAACAGGTTCCATACAGTTTATTTTGCATCCATTCAGAAAAGCGTGCATTTTAGCAGCCTTGAGCAGTACTGTAGTGACCTCTGTCCTCGATTAGGCCATTCTGTCAGAGCAGCGGCGAGTCACAGAACGTACACGGCCCCTGCAGGATCTTCTTAACCCAGTCTGGATCTATAAGGAGAGCACAGGGAGTGGAAACCTAAGTAAGGCATTTGACGTGACGCAAGAACCATCCGTAACAAATACAACACTGCAATCAAATTGGTGTGTTCTGTGATTGAGTTTCACTGCTAGGGCTCACCTTGTCACCCACCCGTCCTGTCACAATGCAAGCCCAGAGTTGGGGTTTCGTTAGTTAATGCATGTTTAATGAGAGCTGTGTGTGTGTGTGTGTGTGTGTGTGTGTGTGTGTGTGTGTGTTTGTGTGCTCCTGCTATCGTGTAATATTATGCGTGGGGTAAGTGTGTTGGCGTGAGGTTTTAAAGGTAGGGTCAATGTGCTGGTGTAACATTTTAGAGGCAGTGTGATTGGACATATGATGTACACTGAACCTTCCTTAACAACCACACAGCAAGGTTTGCAGACAACTTCTTAAATAAAGGGTATTAATAGAGGATGGTGGATTGCATTCAGCCACAATAGCATTAGGAGCCAGGTACTAATGTTGTATAATGCTGCCTTTTATTTTGAAAGAAATTATAAATGAGCAGGTGTCCCAATACTTTTGTCCATATAGTTTATTAAAGGATGTTTAAAGATGCAGGGATGGGAATCCCCACTCCTGGAAGGCTGGATTCAGTGAAAGTTCCTGCTCAAACACACCTGATTCAGCTCAACAGCTAATTACCAAGTTCAGCAGCCCCGAGTTCCTCACCTGCTTTAGAGTCTGTTTCAGAGTCTGTTTCAGTGTGTTGGTGTAGATTTCAGAGGCAGGTTAAATGCGATTAGTGCAAGATATTGGGGATAGGGTAGATGTTTAATATGTAATATATTTAGCTGAACCTTTACATCAGAAGTTGTTTTGTTAAGAGCTGATTCATGCAGGAGTTGCCAAATGTTGAAGCTACCTGCTATAATAGGTAGAGATGTCCAAAGTGTGTTTTAATGCACCAGGGGATGAGTAGAAAATAATAGATAGTAGGGCTGCAAAATTCCAGGAATTTTCAAAGTTTGAAAATTTATCATGGGAATTAACAGGTAATTAATTTGACTTTTCTAAGATAAAGGTGAGAAACATATATAGTTGGAAGCATAATCTTGGATAAAATAATTAAGTTATGATACCAAAACAATAGCAAAGCTGCTCCTCAATCCCAGGCACGAAGCACATTAAACACTGGGCAGGGCTGTTCACTGTTCATTTGACTTTTTTGATTGAACTTTTGATTGCTCAATGAAAGATTAAAAAAATTATAAACGTCTGCTTTGCAACTAACTAGGTGTCATAGTAATTATTATTAATTATTTGTATTGTTATGCCTTCCTGTCTACACAGGACATTGATGACAGTGATGCCTAGTTCCTTTAAAAGAACCAATATTTCCTATTAATTCCAATACATTCCCAGAAATTCACAAGTTTACATTTTAGAATATTTCCAAAGTTCCCGAGCTAAAGTTCCCATGGAAAGTTACCGGTAATTGACTGGAAATTTATCTGAAGTTTTTAACCTTAATAGATAGTATAGAAAAGTATTATTATGGTGTTTTTGAAAAGCATTATCTGCATGAGTGTGTTCCTTGTACATGCATGCTGTGTGGTTTTTCAGGCTGTGCTGATGTGTGGAATTAGAGGTTGTTTTAGGAATGACCACCGAGTAGGACTGGGCTTACCCTCAGGTTGTGGCTCTGAAGCTACACTGTCCTGCAGCAGACAGCGGCGATACGTCACACTCTGACAAACCTGATAAGACCGCGCACACCTGAGAAAGAGAGAAAGAAGGAGGGGCATAGATGAGAAATTAGACTGAGGAAATGCTCAAGGAAACCTCCAGCCTTGGTTTCAACTGGCTGGACCAACTGCAGCCAGCACTTTCCTGTGTTGACCATTAGGGGCAGTATACGCCATTCAATCCTTCAGGGCTGCCAGTCTAATATCATCATTTGTAAATTTTGCAGTAGAGTATGGGGCATCAAGGCAGATGTGTAATACTTCGATTAAAAAAAATATGTATTTTAAGTATTTCTATGGGTCATAATAGGCCTGTGGTCCTGCGTGGTTTTAATACTGTATATGCAGAGTTGTATGTATTGTTCTACAAAAATAAATGCACTAATCAGCAGTACTCAGTGCTGACATCACAGAAGGGTGTATATGGACTTGGGACCTCAAAGGTTAGAAGATTTCTGACTTTTCTACTAAATTTACTGCTAAATAGAATGACACCATTACTACTTATTATTTTAGAAAAGCTCAGGAGTTATTGAACATCAGCACATCTGTGTTAGCAATGGGCGAAACGTTAAGTAGCTCAATACATTCCTTAGAAGGGATGTCAACAAACTTTTGGACATATAGTCCATTTCAATAACCACCTTTCTCATATAGTGTGCTGCTTTTAGGCTACGTTATATTGCCACAAAGATGTGTAGACTCAACAGGGCTGGTAGTTATCTAGATTAACTGATCCCAATCAAACTTTCTTCATTGTGTAAATAAGGTGGCAATTACTTTTCATGCAGAGTTTATGTGTTTTTAATAATGCTTTTCCTTATAGACATACAAAAATCAAATAAATTAGGAAAGGGAAAATAAATTTTCCCGGCGCTGTACCACACAGAGGCAAATGTGTTTATATTTTCAGTAATATAATCCGATTTTGTGTGTCACATGGCCCCCAATAGGGTACGAATGATGAGTGAAACATGGCGAGGCTGTGTGGAAAAACAGTCTTACCATAGACAGTAATCATGTAGTCATGTCCTACCTGAGCCAAATGTGTCCGTTACTGCATACAGCCTGCTTGCGGTCAGTAAAGGGCAAGATCTCTTTACACAGGGTGCAGTGCTCGGGAAACGTCTGCTTGTTCATCTTGTTCATTATGTGACCAATCAGAACCTGGGGAGGGGGCGAGAACATGACAGACTGGGCATAAACCATGCACTGTTTACTAGCCACTGAAAGCCATTTCCGAGCAGCCTGGATATTCTGTTTTCTATTTATTACCTATTCCATCGCTGTAGATATGCTGGGATCCAGCGTGTGAGCTGCATCCTCCATTAGCACACATTTTTCTGTTGTGCTTCCTTATTTCCCCAGAGTTTCTTTGCATTAGATTATTAGTTTTTTTGAGCAAACACAGTTGAAACACATCACCATCTTTAAATAAAGTCCACGTATTACTGTTTACAGCCTACCTGCCCTTTTTCTTTATAACTGCAAAGCTTTACAGTACAAATCTAATGCCGCAGCTATATTTGAGATTAACCTTTATACTAATATGTGGAAGGATTAGGATTCCTATAATAACAGAACTCATAAAATATAAATTTAATGACATAAGTATGTGCATTATGTGTTATAACTTAGACTGCCTTTCTTAGACTGACATTCCTGTTGTAAGATAAAGTTTGATACACATGGTAGTGTCAGAGTTGCTGTATTTAAGTTTTAATTTATGTGACACCTCAGAGGTTTCTGCAGGTCACACTGGTGACGTTTTGTGTGGCATCAGTAGAAATCGGTAGTTTTTTTTTGCTCGACTCAACAAGCCACCCCCAGATGAAGTATATAAGAACAACACAGGCTAAATGATCAGTATAGCATGTAAATAGCATTCAAAATCCACCTCTAGCATGAGAGTAACATACTATGAAGAGTGAAGACTAATCTCTTGTTCACATTAATTATCTCCTCATTTAAATGTAATAAGATAAAAAGAAAATGATGAAACAGGACTGAAGACTACATTCTCCTACAAAGGGTAGAAAGCAAATTTCATGGTTCTGTCAATCATGGCAAGTCTCCCAGGCCTGAAGCAATAGAGCATTCCCACAGCATCACACTACCACCACCATGTCTGACAGATATTATCATTATTATTATTATATATCATTATATATCCACTTCCAGTTTGTCTTGTGACTCATTATTTTCATCTTGGTTGGGAGCTGTTTTCACCTCTGAGCTCTACCATGGATATAGTTTTCACACAGTGGCTTCCCAATTGTGGCGTTAATGGAAATCTGTACTTTACTTACTTGCTGTAGATATTTGTAGGTGTGGTCATATTTCAATATTTCCATGATTGTAATATGATTACTAGGAGTGTAATGGTACACAAAAGTGACAGTTCCCTTCACACTGAAGTTTGGACCTCACAAAAGTACCATTACCATAGCGATACTCATTACACTAACCCACTACAATTCTTACAGTACTATGCAAACCCAAACCGCACTTACTTAAAGCTTACAGCTTAAGCTTAATGCCACAGTGTTGATACATACAATACAAACAACATTGACTAAAACTGAGTGAATTATAGTGGAGTTGGAGCGAAACAGCTGCAGTTTCCTTTTACTTTTACCAATTTCTGCAGCGAAAGACAGAACGCGTCGGAGGAGAGTACAGGAGGTTGAATTTTCTGCCCTTTTTTAGGCCACTGAGACACGAGTGAGGTTCCATGTTTAACTTCATGTAAAAGTGGTGGCAAAGGCGGAAATACGATGCTACCAATCAGACTAAGCACAATTGCCTGCGTCACTACGACACCTAGTTTCATTGCTAGTGAGGTGTGCGTCAGGTTATGGTGACGCAGTATTGACGCAGAAGCATAAAGAGGCCTTTACCATGGATTTTATATACGACTGTGTGCACTAAACCATGACGTATGAACACACCTATCCGTACACCACTAATAATTCACAATGATGCCTATATTCTGCACAGATGCACATGCAGTACTGTTCACATTCAAAGATTCTCAGTTTTTACTTGCTTAAAAGAAATCTAAATGCTCGGGCCAGATTGGGACCAGAAGGTCACTGGTTCGTTCCCCAGGACCAAAATTCATGGCTGAGGTGTCCTTGGGTACCTGCTATGGCTGCCCGCAGCTCCGGGTGTGTGCTCTCATTGCCCTAATAACTAGTACTGCCACAGAGGATCTTGTAGGTTCTGAAAGTACAATATTGAGTCCATTTTTATCATTTAGTTATTTATCAAAAATATTACCCGACTGATCATCAAAACAATCAACAGACTACCTGATAGGAAATCTAATCAAGTGACCACCCTCAACACGCAAATGTGTAACATTTGCTGTAGGATACAACCATTTGTTGCAGTGAGCCATTCTCAGGTCTCTCACCTTCGCTGCTCGGTCTTCATTGGTGGGATCATTGGAGAGAAAGTCACAGAGCCCTTTGGTGGGGATGCAGGTGTTCTCAGTGATGAGTGTGTGGAGATACACCTCTCCCAGCACCCTCTTCATGTGCTCACGTGTCAGGTGGGACTCTACCTCTTCAATCCAGGCTGTAATCTCATTCATCTGCTCTTCACAGCTCTCTCCCTTAGCCTCGCTCTGCTTGGGCTCCTCCAGCGTGGAGGTCTCGGACATCTGACTTACTTCCCCCTGCTCGGCCTCCTCTCCACCTGCCTCCTCTTCGCCCAAAAACACCTTACTGTCCTGGTGCAAGGGTTTCCAGAGTGCCTCTGTTGGCACCTTCTGCATGGACTGGTAGAGAATGCGAAGGAGGAAGAGCTTGAAGCGCCAAAGGTACATTGAGCCTGTGGTGTGCACTTTGTCGTCCAGCTCATCCTGGAGAAAGGGAGGGATGCACTTGTCCTTCAGCACCCGCCAGCGAATCAGGTCAAGCAGGTCAGTCTGCCGGTACAGGCTCTGCACCTGTGACTCCAGGAGCTCGGCTGCAGCCTCGTCCGGTGTCTTAAGTGTGATGAACTGCACCTGGATATCGGAGGGCATGCAGATATATTATTCACCAGTAACTGGTACCAATAATTGGACAACTGTATTAATTAAAATAATTAAAATATTAACATAAGAATCACAATGTGAATCTGAATACCAGCCATGATCATTTATATTCAAATAAGAAAGACATAAAAAATCCACTATATGGACAAATGTATTGGGACACTGGTTTCTTCTAAAATCAAGGGTATATTAAAGAGTCCTGTCTTGTCCCTACAGAGACAAATTGCCAATACAGTAGGGCTATATGGAGCAGTTAAACATGAACCTATTGGCATCATGCCTAATGCCAGGTGTGGGCTAGAGGGGTATAAAGCCCCCCAGCATTAAGCTGTGGGGCAGTGGAAGAACAGTGTTCTCTGGAATGATGGATGGTGCTCCATCCAATACTTTTGGGATGAGTTTGGGAATTTGAAATGACACTACCTGGTAGTTGCGGGTCACTGGGTGCAGGCCGTTGGTCATGCCCTCAGTAGAGGCCAGAGCCAGGTAGGCTCCATTAGGGCTGACGGAGATGCCGTGTATCCTCTGGCCAAGCACTCCCTCAGGCAGGGTTATCTCCTCCTGCTTGAACACAACTGCCAAGTCTGTAAAGACTGGGGTGAGTTTCTTCACCGTTCCATCCATGGAGCAAGTGAAGATGGAGCCCCCGTTCCGACTGGTGCTCATGGACGTAATAGGCATGGAATGAAGGCCGGTCACGTGGGAGTTGTGAACATTCAGACCAGCTTTGGAGATGAGCAGGAGACACCAGAACACATAAGAGCCTCGTGCCGCCACCACCAAGCTACAGTTACACTTCTGGTGTGGATGGAAAAGTGAAACACACTTGATGTTGTGCACCGGGATCTGGTCCGTCTCCTGCCACAGAACTACCGGCTGCCTGAGGGTGAAGTAGCCTTTTACTGCTTTCAGGTTTACAGGCAGGATTTTGACCGGGCCTACTGAGCTGCCCACGATCAGGCCGCTCATCTTGCGCCCTCCGTGCTCATACTCCCACCAAGCCAGCACGCTAGGCGACGACACACCAGATTTAATGGTGTTGCAAGAGACCACCGAACCCTTTCCCTGCATGGGAAGGCGGAACTGCCACACTACCAGGTCCCCGTTCTCCATCAGCACTGCCAGCAGGACCGTGCCGATGTCTTTACATGCGTTATTGCTCTGGACCTGCTGCGTGTTGCACAAACTGGACCACTCCATGCGCACAGGCATCTGCATGCGGTATCTTCTCTGCAGCTCACTGGGGTCCTCAAGCGAGGTCTGAGGAGCATCCCCATTCTCCACTGAGTAGTTCCTGGACTTCAGCATCTCCCCATAAAGCTCGGTGAGGTCCAGGAGCTGCGTCCACTGCAAACGTTTGTGGCTGCTGTGAATGGTGAGGCGACAGTCTAGCGTCAGACAGGCCAGGAGGCAGCGACCGTTCACGTCACAGCCAAGGGGCGACCAGCTGGTGTACTTCACACCCTGCAAAGGCCCACCATGGGGATTTATGACTCTGTCCATCAGAAATGGCTGCCTTACAGTTGGATCATTACACTTCTCCAAGTTCTCTTTGGCTTTCTGCACTTTGTCCTCTGGACCCACCTGTTAAAACACAAGGCAGATGATGCTGAAAAGGTTAGAAGAAACCTTCCAAGCTGTTTTCTTGATCTAGACAGAGTTTTGTGGTGATGTGGTCCACAGAAGATTTACAGATGAACACTGATGATGCAGAATGCAAATAAATTAGATTTGAACATCTAATGAAGCTTTATTTCACATGATAACTACACATAACCCCACAATAGGAACATGCCTAGTCAGTCAAACACATTCCCACCCATAGGCTATACTTGGGTGCGCCCTCAAATTTCTAGTTTGTCATATTTGAGCAAATTCACACACAGTGTCACTGAAAGCCTCACTCCCTTTCCCTGTGGTCATCTCCACAACCTACACCTTCACTTTAGCCAAGTGCATGAGGTGCATCTAAACATAAATCAACACAAAAGGTTCAACACTGACTTATTTGGTGGCTTTTTTGCATGAATTTGGATATCCATACATTTAATATGCTCCCACAGTGCTCCATCCAAACAGCAGAGGAACCATCCACCAGCTAGAACGATGCAAGTCAGGGCTGCACAATAAAAGCTCTGGGAGAGCTGGGATTGGTCAGGATGCTCCCATCAGACAACAATCACCATCCTATACAAACATTATTGCAGTAATAATTAATAATGTTTGTATAGGATGGTGATTGTTGTCTGATGGGAGCATCCTGACCAATCCCAGCCCTCCCAGAGCTTTTAGATCAAGCAAGGCATCCAATTACTTCGGATCACTGAGATCTTTAACCAAGATAAGTGCAAGTATTTATAGTCAGCTGCTCTTTTTTTAATTTTTTAATAATCAAAAAAATCAATGACATTAACACACAGTTTGTCAGATGTGAAGGCTGTCAGTCAGTCCAGTTACATGCATGTATAATCCAATGATGTGTAATCATAGAAAGAAAAACGACAGAAAAACACTCATCATGCTAGAAGGGTACAAAGCCCCCAGAATTGGGCTGTGGAACTGTGCTGTCTGAAGTGATGGAGCTCTGTCTGCAAACTTTTGGACATGTTGTGCAGCTCACCATTGGCTAAAGAGCTTATTTACGGGACACACTGTGGATGCTGGAGGTTAAATGGGGGGGGTGCCACGGAAATACCTTGAGCTCGTAGGCGGACTGGTGGAGGGGGATGTGGGTTCGGTGCAGCACTAAGTCCGGCGCGGAGCTCTGCAGGTCAGGGACCAGCTCCACGACCGACACGCTGCCGCTGGTGGACGCGGCGAGCCGGTGGTCGTCCGACCAGGTCAGCGGCTCCAGACCGCTCACTGGATTCAGCAGCTTAAGCGCCGGGTCCCTCCTGACCACGGGACCGAGCTGAGCCCAGAAATCGCCCTCCTTGGCCGGTTCGTCTCCGCGGCTCGGTTCTGCAGAAGCCATTTTCACACAGGAAAAACAAACCCACCGCTCCAGGAAGTGGCGGCAGCAGAGGGGGAGGGGCTTAGAGAGCGCGCCGCTGAAATCCGGCTGAGTTGCCAGATTGGGTTTAAAAACTCCTCTAACAAGAACACGGCGGGGTCGTGGGTTGCCAGATTTAGCTACAACTAAATTTCACGTAACAAGAAAATGGCAAGAAAGCTGCTGGAATCCGGATGGATAGCCAGGATATAGGGAGTACACTTTAAATAAAATGTATACTTATTATTTAATAAAATATTACGTTTAACAAGAAAATGGCAAGATGGTTACATTTAATAATAAATCGATACATTTAGCATATCTATATAAATACACCTGTAACAAGAACACTAGCTACAGAAAGACGGCTAAAATCTGATGGGTTGCCAGATTGACAAGAAGGTGGCTAACTGATACCTAAGTTGCCAGATTTATAATAAATATCCCAGAAACAAGAAAACAGCAAAATGGCTGAGTTGCCAGATTCCTAAAAAATCCTCAATAACAAGAACACACCAATAAGGTGGCTGAAATCACATTGGGTTGCCAGATGCATAATATATAATAACTAAAATAAATAAAGGCTGATCAAATCTGACCCTCTTACTAGAGGGCCTCTCACAGCTGCTGGAACACAAACGGGTTACTGTATTTATTATAAATAGCCCTGGAGGTTTAAGAAAATATGGCAAGTGCTGCAAGATATTCACAAAAGAATACCAAACAAATTAAATATTTGATTTCAGGAACAAAGATAAGCCAAAGAGCTGCTAAATATTAAATACGTTGCTACAGTGAGGAGCAATACATTCAATATGTTAATCCAGGGTGAAAGATACGTAAGAGGTTGTGGTTGGTGTGGTGCAACAGATAACACCACTACCTGCCACTGAGCTACCACACCATGTGGGAGACTGGGGTTCGATTCCCGGTCTGGGTGACTATGCTGCGCTACACCAATAAGAGTCCTTGGGCAAGACTCCTAACACTACACTGGTCCACCTCTGTTATACCAGTAACCTTGTAAGTCGCTCTGGATAAGATCGTCAGCTAAATGCCATAAATGTAAATGTAAGAGGAATATTAAATATATATTTTATGGGAAGACAGGTCATCAAGTGAGGCAGATCATCAGGTGTTAAGTAATTATCTCAAACAATTTAAACCATAAAAACAACCATATAAAACAGGTCTTTTTTTATAAGTAATGTTAACATACTCAGTTATTGGCTATATATCATTGCATATTATAGGCTAAATTAACCTTGCTTGGCTGCCAATGAGCTCTCATGTTACTGATTACTGAGGCTTCTGATTGGACATGTTTCAATCAGGCTTCTAAAATGTTTGCAAACTTAGATTATTTAACTGTTTTTTTAAGCAAACTGAAGCAGTTGTGGCTCAGCAGTGATGCTTGCTGTGTTACTGATCACAGGGTCTTTTGGGTCCTTGAGTAAGGCCTTGAACCCTCTCTACTCCAGGAGTGCTATAGCATGGATGACCCTGTGCTTTCAATGGTGGAATATGCAAGAATTTCTTTTAGCTGTTGTACAAGTATATATAAGCATACTGACCATAAATGTACTTAATGTGCTTAACTTACATAAACAATGAAATGACACTGAGTGTAATTGCTGATTGCCGAAATAGCAAGAACCGGCATAGAGCGCAGACTGATATTTGTCATCTGTGGACACCATGGCTTAATTTATTGAAAAAATGACACCATTTATCTCAGGTCAGGAAGAGACAGGTGAGAGATCATTAATTGTTGTGAGCATATGATGCCTATCAGGAGAGCTAGCTGAGGGATTTGACATGAGTGCACCCAGGACAGTTAAAAAACTGCACAACTACAAATCAGTGGCAACACTTTATCTATAACACATGCATAAGCATTATTGCACTTTGTCCACTTTGTCTGTGTGTTAAAATACAGGACAATGCCAATGAGACATTTAGTTTGGGGGAATCAGAGTGAATTACAGAACTGATAGATGGTGTTTCTTAATTAGGCTTATGACGTATAAGGTCTGTTAACTGGTAATGATACATATAAATGGAAATAGATGCCCATCACTTCAGTTTAAGCATACTAATTATTCCTGTTCAGGGTCATGGTAGGCCCAGAGCCTACCCAAAAGGACTTTGCAGGAATACCCCCTGGACAGGGCCCAAGTCCACTGCAGGGTACCACATACACCCATTCACTCACAGCTAGAAGAAATTTAGCATAGCCAGTTCACAGAGCATGTGTGTTTCGGGAGCAAACTCACACAGATACATCAAACTCCTCACACAGGAATCCAACATACAACTTCAGGCCCCAGAAGCGATGCAGTACACACACTACTGGCTACTGGACATTGATGCTTTAATGACATCCCAGCTTTTGCTGGTAGCTGGTTTCAGAGGCGGACTTTGATAGTCAATGGGGTTGAAAAGCTGGCCACCCAGGAGAAAACTGTACCCTTAGGTCTTGACCAGCATAGGGTATGTTTCAGGTTTGATGGATTCACTGGTCTCCTAGCATGACCAACCTTAAGCAAGCTGGTTGTCAAACTGGTAATAGGGTGGCTGATTGACTAGTCCAGGTCAAGCTGGACAGGTTGGTTGATCCTGATGGTTGACTACTAGCTTGGTCAGGTGGGTCATGCTGGTAGACCAGCTAATTCATGAAATTTAAATAAAAACTCACTCCATGCTGGTCCTTTTAGCAGGGATATCATCTAATATTTTGCTAAAACTGGTATAACTGTTCATAAATACTCATGTTTTACTTTTAAAATGTATTATTATGTACTCCCTATGCGTATGAGCCTTTATGGCTAGCTTAGCTGGTTTAAAAATGAAGAAACTTTGCATGTTTTTCTGTCCTCGCCAGGCTCCACAACGGCCTGGTTTCATTAAAACTCTCTGAATCCAGTCCCGGACGATGTACTGCACTGAATGAATTGTGTTGTCAGAAGTATTTAGCGATCCAGAGGTTTCTTTTGTAATCAAACAAATTGTTACAAATCTGTGAGACAAATATGTAATGGTGGCACAAATATTTTAATCTCCCCCCTTTCTGTCATTTGTTTCAATAATCGGATAAATAAGTAAATGGGGACCTCAGTGTATTATAATCTTAATGAAGCATGTATGGTATGAATATTTCAGAGGCCTGCTGTGCAGCGTTCGCGGGATTTGACTCAGGATGATCTCTTCTAGACGCGTGTGGAATTGTTGGATTAAACATTCATCAGTTCTTGTCTCTTAGATTCTTTTCCTGCATCTGAGCAGGCCTAGTCCTACAGGACCACGCGGCTTATCGGATTACGTGTTACAAACCTTAGCCGAGGCATCCTTCGGTATTCATATGCTATTTGTACCTGGGTAATTGTCTGAGCTGTTTTGGATTTGCACTCGCTAATTCTAATAGTTCATTAGGAGTATGAGATCATTCCTTTCTTTTTTATCCTTTAACCCTTTAATAGTCCCACTAAGAAATACATTTGTGAAAAATATGTATTGGTAAAATTTCAGACAACCTATTCAGAAAACAGATGCGCAAGTCAACCAGCCGGTTGACTCGCCCAATTAGGGTAATTCTAGGCATGAACTAACAAGTATGACGTATGGGGTGAGCAATGTGGTAAAAATGTTATATCACAATATTTAAAACTAATTTCACAATACACATGTACTTTGACATGTAGACAAACTGCTTCAGTAGCGACAGATTCTTAAAACTGCTAATCAAATTCTCTCCCATACTACAGTGTCTCTCCCATAGTACAGTGATTGATATTCAAAATCTGCTGCACTTCATCCAATCAAACAGGACTAATTACATGCTCTGTAATAAAAATGTGCAGTTTGTCAGTGTCCTTCAATCCATGATACGCTCGGTTGTGTCGAAATAACAAAATCACAATTTCAATGAAATATCATCATATTGCCCACCCCTACAAAACAGCCACTGTAATACAACAGAACTACAATACAATCAAATTTATGGTTCTAAATAAAACATGGACAAATAGTGTTTCCCTCAGTAACAGCTTCATATACCTTTTGGGATATGAATGCAATGTTTATAGCAACCTACCTGTCTACATAGCTGTAGCTATAGCTATTCAATGCACAGTGCTCTTTGAGGAGGCTCAGCTTTAATGACTATGGTAGGAATAATGAGTACTACTAGCTTATTATAAAGAGTAAATGGCTTTAAAGATTTGTCAATGTTAATGTAAAACACATACAGTTCAGTCTAGCAAGAAACTAGCGATATGATCTTGTGCAGTGTTAATGCTGGGCTAATGTTAGCGTCCAATTCTGTAAATATATATAATTGTGAGGAGGAGCGAAACATGAGATTTGATGTTTTTCCGTGTAGGTTGAAGTAAATGCCTGACGAGTCATGTCATGCCAGCATATAGACAATGATATCCTTTTGACATTGCCACCCAGTGTATATAGTCGGTATTACACACTCTACTCAATGAGGTGAATAAGGTCAAACAGCCTACCATGCGGTTGCAATGCCTGTTAAAGGGTTAAGAGTGTGAAGCATGAATTCTTGCACGTTTTTATTTCAGATGGATACATACTGTGTGTGTTAAGAGCTCCTAACGTGGCTTGTAACAATAGCAGAACTATTTCTGGTACTTTATAAAACTGTTTTTAAAAGGATGTTGTTTTTTTAAGAACCACAGCAGTTTCTGAAATCTTCTGTTGGTGCTGGTAGGTGTTGCTGAGAAACGTCTGCCTTTACTGTTTAATTTTCCCTGTTCGCTGCAGTGAGAGCTCTTTGAGCGCATCCTGCCCAAGTCCTACAGGGACGCAGTGACGGATGGTTCATCACACGCGCTTTAATCATTCAGCTGCGTGAACCCTGGGGAGAGGTGCTGCAGCGCATTACCCAAAACACACAATCACTGATATAATCATAATGATGATAATGAAATGTATTTAGAGCATGTCTCGCTCTGCTCTCTCTGCTCTCTCTCTCTCTCGCTTACAATTTATCCTCCCTCTATCTTTATCTCTCTCACTGTATCCGTTCTCCTCTTTTTCTTTCACATATGCTCAATCTATGCCTATCTATCTGTCTATCTGTCTGTCTATCTATCTGTCTGTCTATCTATCTGTCTATCTGTCTGTCTATCTATCTGTCTATCTGTCTGTCTGTCTATCTGTCTGTCTATCTATCTGTCTATCTGTCTGTCTGTCTATCTATCTATCTCTCTCTCTCTCTCTCTCTCTCTATATATATATATATATATATATATATATCTGTCTGTCTATCTATCTATCTATCTATCTTCTATATATATATATATATATATATCTGTCTGTCTATCTATCTATCTATCTATCTATCTATCTATCTATCTATCTATCTATCTATCTATCTATCTATCTATCTATCTGTCTGTCTGTCTGTCTGTCTGTGCCTGTCTCCTGTCTCCTGTTTTCTTTTCTCTTTTCTGCTATTCTCTCTCTCTCTCTCTCTCTCTCTCTCTCTCTCTCGCTCTCTCTCTCTCTCTCTCTCTCTCTCTCTCTCTCTCTCTCTCTCTCTTTCTTTCTCTCTAGCTCTTTCTTTCTCCCCCATTAGCATTTAAAATACCGGAAGCAGTGGGTGCTATCTCGAGCAGTAGAAGGGAATTTGCTGTGCCCCCCAGTGGCCCCTGGCAGAGTCTGGCCGTGCACTGCAGGACAGGACGCCGGAGATTAGCCGTCAGAGCTGAGGGCTTTGCGTGCCTTGTGTGCCGTCAACTGCGAAGGCTTACCTGACAGGTGTTGCTCTCTCTCAGATCCTCCACGTCCTCCTGAGCCGAGGCCTCCTCGGGGGGCCACTCTGTGCAGGACTGGCCCTCCTCCTTACCTGCAGCCATCGCAGGGGACCCAGCCGGAGCACAGCCAAAATCTGTCCTCAATGAGAGCTCAATGATTTCTTATCAGTGTGTAGCACATCATCTGGAGGGGAGGGGTGGGGGTCTGTGCTACTCACAGAGCCACCTTTACCGAGTACAGCATTCACATGTGAACGGAGAAACTTATAGAGAAGAGTGGAGCGACGATGAGAAACATCAATATTACAATAATGAGGCTTATATATATATATAATTGTATATATGATATTAAGAGTAAATTATGTAGCATTTTTACCTTAAAATAGCAGATTTAAAATCATGTTGATCACTGACTGTAAAAGGGTGAATAGTGCTCCTGTCGTTGCTACTCTGGGCTCCATGCAGCTACCTGCACTATGTAACTCTGGTGAAGTTGGCATTACAGTACTCAGAACTGCGTAACGCTTCATAACCTAAGGTGTGTTAGTGTAAAATCCAGTAATATTACTAATATGGTTCTGTATCTCTCAGTTTGTCCAGAAATGCATGAGTAAAGCATGTTCTTAGGGGTGTGAATTACACTTTGTGCCTGTAGGGGGAGCCCTGGAGACCGGATACTTTCTCGGGTAAAATGACATCTGCTTTACACAGTACTGTAAACATTAACCACATTTTCCAGAAGGGAAACTTACTGTTGATTTAATGTCTAAGTATTTTGCACTATTAAATATCTGAAGCACCAGGCAAATCATATAATTCACAATAATACAATTGTATGATTATGAATTAATATCACCAAAAAAAAAACTCATTGCTGTGTGACACCATCACCATCTATTCGTCTTATTCCTCTTGGTCAAGGTCAAGACAGGAATACCCCCTGGAATACCCCCACAGGAAACCAGTCAATCACAGGGTCCTAGTTTCTCTTCATTCACATATAAATCTTTGACTTATATGTGACTATGCTGTGCAACCCCAACACCAGTACTTGGGCAAGACTCCTAACACTACATTGGCTACATTTGTAGGTTGCTCTAGAAAAGGGCATCAGTTAAATGCTATAAATGTAAATGTACCACACACATTCACTCACTCCTAGAAGCAGTTTAGCATAGCCAAATCATCCACTATTCGTATTTGGGAGGTGTTAGGAAGCCCACATGGACACGGGGGAGAACATCCAAACTCCACACAGAGACCAGAGCGAGGACCGGACCAACAAACCCCAGGGCCCTGGAGCTGTGCGGCACACACTACCTGCTGCATCACTGTGCTGCCCAAACCATCGCCAGTCTATCAGTACATATTAGAATGATTAGAAAGATACTGGATGCCACATCCTGTTCTTGGGAATTTCATGGCGAGTGTTAATGCGTGCATCCCTGATGTGGGTTTGCTCTGGTCCGAATCAGTTAACACCTTTGTAAGCCTGGATCGTTTACTTTTGGTTTGTCTTTGAATTGGTGCCCCAAAATATGTCACAGCAAATCATAAGAGAATGCTCTCTCTGCTTATTGGTCTGAGCTGTCTGGGGCGGGAGCAAAAGGAAAACACAGGAAGAACGCCCTGTGTTCTGGACTAGTGCATATTTCTGTGCCGTTTAACATGTTGCAATGGCAGAGTTAGCATTTGTTCATAGCTGTAGTTATTATCTGAGGAGCATACCAGGATAAACTACACCCTGCAGAATGCCATTAAGCTCAAACTTGAGAAATACACCTGATAGTTGGGTTGGATCGAGGTCAGGTCACATTTTTATCAAAAACAAACTGTCTGTTTGAGACCGAACTAAGACCACTTTCTCTCAAGGATCTTGGTGAGGTTAATTTGATCCGCATCCGAGTGTGATTACTGTATTCACACTTGGCCAAACGTATCACACCAAGGGTGAAAATGACCCAGAGTCTGATTTAACCTAGGTGTAAAAACTGGGGGGGTTACATAGCCTTACATAGCGTTGTTCTGTCGCTTCACCAAAATTACATAGTGCAGTTATCAGTGTGCCGAGCCTGAAGAAGCAACGTCTGGCTCTGAATAGTAGTGTTAATGACCTTCGCCTGCTCTATTTATCAGCTCATCGGTTTCCAACCTCCCTCAAAATCATCACTGGACTTGAGCACAGCCAAAAGGAGGCCAGGTAACATGTCTGGAAGTCCCTCCAACATGGACAGAAGGCTAGTTTGTCTTGAAATCGCATTTGTACTTTGTATGGAAAGCAGCAGCGTTCCGACTGTGGAAGCCACCTGTGATGAGTTTAGCAAAGCAGAGAAGGAGCAGAGCGTTTTCTTATGCTAACACCACATCACCTCATCTCCGACTGGACAGACTAAAGACCAGAACTTACTGAGTTTGTTTTGAGGAGAAAGATCCAGCAGGTTTAACTCCTCCCACTCAGTCCATGTAAACATTAGCAACATTAGCGAGCGCCCTGAATCCCACAACTTACAAAGAGACACAGCCTTGTATTTCTACATTAAACTACTTACCTACTTAACCAAACCTTGCAGAATTAAAGTAATTTATTCAACCTTGTTGAATAAATTAACATTGATATTTGAGTTTAACATTTTTAATTTCAAACATGAGTAAATCTGTCCCACCGCTTATCCCTGCGTTTGCTCCAGGTAGTTTAACTCTCGTATTATTGGTTGGCTTGTTTTATTGTTGCCTCAATGCGAACTTGGATCAGATTCACTCTTTTTTTTCTCCAATATCCAATCCAATGTTTTCTACTGATATCAGCGTAGTAAGAACACCAAGTATTGGATGTGCTCCATCTCTAGAACAGATATATTGCCAAGTCCTGAAACTTAGAGCTCATTTCCTGTTGCAGGATCCCAAACGACACAAGAAAACTGCCCTATGTTCTTTATCAAAGCTATAAAACACCATTACCTTTGATATCAATAATGCACAGTCCCTCGAACCTTCAGAATGATCTGGATAATCTGTGCTGCATTTGACTGCTAGCGATGAAAAGCTGGCAAAAGCTCGTCTAGAGTGATGCTGAGTAAATAAGTCCCTGACGTGCTGGGTGCGCCTAACTCTTTTTATTAAAGTGCACACTCGGGTTAATCTACTTTTATTTCTCCTCAGAATTGTGCTTCATTAAAGGAATTGGGAGAACTTAAATGGGCTAAAAAAAGAGGCAAGGAGACAAATGAGTAATAGTATGTATGCGTAGTGATAATAGATTAATAATTCATACCGTGTGATGATTAATTAAAAGAGGCCTCAGGTCCTGTAGGCAAGTACAGCCTGAAACACACAGTGACATTCCCTTGCGAACCACAGAACATCTGAACTTTCTCCCTCCCTCTCCCGCGCTACCTCTCTCGCTCTCTCTCTCTTTTCTTTCTCTCTGTCATTCCTTAAGGCCAGGTGCAGAGGTTGTTTCTGTCCCTCCGGTGGCGTGCATTCAGTACATTTGTGACAGTAAGCTCTTTCTTTTTTTCCACAGTTTCCTCAACACATTAAGTGCAAGACTCCACAGTGTCCACAATCACCCTTTCTAGGAATGGATATCCAATCAGTGTGCGTACTGTGGTCCTAACGAGCGAGCTAAGCTGATAGGGGTCTGTTTTCTATGTGGTATTAGTTGGTAACTAGTGTTGTGTTTTTTGGATAGCATGGTGGATAACACCATCTACCACACCAAAGTCAACTGTATTAATTGAAGACATTTGGCTACTAGGGAAGAGTATTAATGTTATATTATAAAGACAACACACACTTACACACTAGTGAGCACACACACACACACACACAGTGGGACAGTGAGCGGTAAGCAGAGAGAGTTTAGGGCCTTGCTTAAGGGCCTTGTATTGCCCACCTATCAATACATGTTTCAAAAGGGACATTCTTTGGAGCAATGCCATAGAGGACAGGTTCTCAAACCTAGTCCTGGAGTACCTAGATGGGTTCCAGGTGGCAATGAGCTGTGAGTGGGTTTGAATGTGTTGTTACTGGGACCCAGTTGGGCTTCCCAAATGGGCTTCATTGGTACATAGCCCACCCTAGTTCCATCTAGGCCCATATGTGCAGTGTAGAACTCAGATGGGGCTCATGTTTTACCCCTCCTGGTCCTATCACTAACTCTGGTGGGACCCTAGTGGGCATCCAAATGTGGGGCCAACATGGAACTCATGGACAAAACTTTCTGGTCCCCAGTTGGGCAAACCATACAGGCCCAACATAGGCTTGTTTTGGGGTATTGCTTTGGTTGAATCACACAGGACATGAGTTGGGAAAACGTAGATTTTCAAGAGCCAGGGTTTTGCCTGCAACTTTTCAGCCCCCCTGCATTTATGTTTGTCAGCCATTTTTGGCCTGACCTGCCTTTTGGTTCCCTGTTTGAGTTTTAAGCATTTTAAAGAACTATCCATTGAAAGCTCCTTGAGGGAACCACATGTTCTTCTTCCATGGCTCAATTCCAAAGAACTCAGTTTGACACATTTGTTTTTAAGAGTGTTCCCTTGTGGACAAAAGCCTCTGCTAAATATGTAAATGTAAAAGGTTTTCCCCACTTGTCCTTTCATTGTTGTGGCCGTTGTATTTGAGGAAGGCTGGGTCAGATGAGGCCTGGCTGTCCATAGGCCTGGTGCTGGCAGCTGGTGTTGGGCAGGGCATGCCCTGTGGCAGTGCTGAGGGAGGGCCATGAGGACCAAGCCCCAACCTGCTCTCACCCCCATCTCACCCACGCTAATGGAACAGGGCTGGGCTGCCCATATGGCACTTGTGGGAGCAGTGGTGCTCTGGAGGCTGGCACACAGAGCTCACCGCCACTCTGCTGTTTGATATTAGACAGGACAGATCCTCACCAGGCTCTGCCCACTGCTGGACAGTCTAATGGATGGGTTTGGTGATTGGACAGCACTGGGTGAGGCCTTTGTGAACTCGCCAATAAGGAGGGCCAAAATGCGGGCAGCTGAGATAAAGAGCACACTCCAGGTCGGCCCTGGAGAGTGTCCTTGACAAGTTTTGCTAACCTTTCTAACTTCTAGCCTCGATATGGAGAAAGAGCAACAGATCCAAGTGAGATCTTAATCAAGTGGCCGTGGGTTTGATTTATAGAGGCATGATGCAGCTTTGAGGCTGAGCACCTTGAGGAAGAGTGATGTAATCAACAAGTGACCCTTAAGAGTTCATTACAGTAATCAAGATTCTCCATCCTATATGGAGATGGTGATGATATATAGTCCTTTGTGGTTTGAGTGAGTGAAGCAGTAAAGCGGACGTCCTTCAGGAGGAGGTCAAGAAAAAGTTTCCCTGCCAGAATCCATCAGTGGAGTGAATGGATCAGGGCTTGGGAAGAGTATGGGCTGTAGAGGGGAGAGGCTATGCTGAACCTTGGCTGACCACATCTCCTCTCTGCTCTTTAACCCCTCTTTGAAGTGATGCCATAGAAGAATAACTTTTGGTTTCCTGAAAAGAGGCTTGTAATGTATGTCTCCCTGAAAAGTGCATAAAACCTTTCGGAAAAAGGTAAAGAACGTCATCTAGGAACCCATATTTTTTAGAGCACCTGAATCCTAGGCTTAGTATTTAGTTATTCATCTTGATACCTATTTTCAATATCTACTACAGATGATTCTGGAACTAGTTGGACCTATTACAAGTTCATATTCTGGCAATTGCTTAATTGACCTTGCTCTCCCTGGGTGGGATGTACCTCTCTCTTTCCCGTATCACGCAGTGTAATGCTAGCCAACGCATGCGACTGTTAGCCGTCCTAACAGAATCGGCCAGTTAGAACAGAATTCTCCTCCAAGCGTGGTGAACTGTCCAATGGTATAAAACATGCAGTGGTGCTTTGTGTGTCTTGGAGAAAACATGTGCTAGCCTTTACCCTGCCAGCTTAATAGAATTGTGTGGAATAGGGGCAGACCTTGATAGACTGACAACAACTAAATTGGGGAGCAAATTGGAGGAAGAAGGACACACAGTGTCACTGACGTGAAACACCAAAAAGCTTTTTGGGAACTAATTGCGCCCCCTTGTGTAAATTATTCAGCCTGCTTGTCATACTTCTTGTCATACTGCACTCTAACACTCTTGAGCCTCTGAACCACAACTCCCATCATCCCACTGACTCTTATGTCATCAGCATGTATCCCTAATCACCCAGTAATGGACAGTTCATCTGCTTTTTTGTGATTTACCTTCTTTGTGAAGTATTGCCAACTTTCCTTGTGTACCCAGATTTAGTTTACTCATGTTTTTGACCAGTTTACCTGTCTCTTATTTTCCAGACTTGATTTTTGGTTTGATGTTTCATCTTTTTTTCTGATGTTTTCGACTAGCATGGTTGGTTTCTCTGGTTTTGACCTGACTTGGCTTTTACACTGTGTGTTTGGATTCTCCTTTTGTAAAGAAACCATCTATAGTGTTTTACATCCATGAGCATCTGCTTCATTTGCCAAACGGTACACTGTAAAATGTGAGCAAGTAAAGGCATGTCTATGAATTTCTATGCCTCCTAAAAGATGGCAGATCCAGTAACTACCTAATTAATATGCAAGTTGTACAGTTATGAAGGATACATGTTGAAATATGTCCATATATATTTACATTACATTTAAATTTACGGCATTTAGCAGATGCTCTTATCCAGAGCGACTTACAAAGTGCTTTGCTATTTACCCAAGAAAAACCTCAGCTAGTTCGAATAGACCAATAATTCAAAGATACCTCTAAGCTTTAGACATTACTAAACACGAGACAATAAGGTGACCATAGTACTCTAATCGTCCAAGTACTCTCTGAAGAGGTGGGTCTTCAGTCTGCGTTTGAAGACAGCGAGCGACTCAGCCGTTCGGACACCCAGGGGAAGCTCGTTCCACCACTTTGGTGCAGGACAGAAAAAAGCCTGGACGCATGTCTTCCGCGGATTTTGAGGGATGGTGGGTCGAGCCGAGCCGTACTTGAAGCTGGAAGGGCTCTTGGTGCGGATCGGCTTTTGACCGTTGCCATCAAGTATGGAGGGGCTGGTCTGTTCTTGGCTTTGTAGGCCAGCGTCAGGGTTTTGAATCTGATGCGGGCAGCTACAGGAAGCCATATATATATATATATATATA
Source organism: Salminus brasiliensis (assembly GCF_030463535.1). Classification (NCBI taxonomy): domain Eukaryota; kingdom Metazoa; phylum Chordata; class Actinopteri; order Characiformes; family Bryconidae; genus Salminus; species Salminus brasiliensis. Next base: position 6,512,097 of record NC_132895.1, on the reverse strand, counting down.
TATATATATATATATATATATAGACCCTAACAGTTTGGAAGGTCAACCTGAGAGATTGGGCAGGTTGGGTGGGTTGAGCACTCTATAGATCAGAGTACGTTCACTGTAGGTCTTTTGTTATTAAATGCTTAGGTCCTCTTATCCTACTTATTGTGCCACACATGCAGTTTGCAAATGGAACGTAAAGTACCATATAAGGCTGGCACCTGCGAAAAAACAACAACAACAAGAAAAAAAACACCCCAGTGGCTAATTATAAGACAGTCAGCAGAAAATTTCCAGTTTGACATAATGGTGCCCTGATTTTTCCTAGGTGAATTTATTCCAAGGCCAGACTGTTAAACAGGTCACTCTTTCCGCATCTCCCTCCTTTCCTGCCACCTACCTCCCTGGAACTGGAACAAAAGCCACCAGCAGCCTCCCCCCCACTCCCCTCCTTCCTTCAACCCCCCAAACCACCCCCCACCCCACCCTGCTCCTGCCTCTCTGTTTTATTGGTGACAGCTGCCGCGAAACAAACTCGCAGAGTGAGAGGAATGATGTGTCAGTGGAAGGTCCTTTAGCCCGCACCGCTAATCTGTCACATGCGGTTTGTTGTTTACTGTTCCTCGGGCTCACTGACCGGCCGTCGGCGAGCCTCACGCCGTAATGACGACAGATGCTGACCTGCGGAAGTGTGAATCTTGTCGATTTCCCCCTGCTGCCAACCTGTAAATTACAGCTATCGGGAGTAATTAGACCCGATAAAACCTTTCCAAGCATCATCCCACCACACACCACCCTCTCTCTCTCTCTCTCTTTCTCTCTCTCTCGCTCTGTCTCTCTCTTTTGGCCTGCCAGTGACACTAGAGAGGGGGATTTGAGAGGCGCAGGGTTGCTGGCATTGACCGATCCCACGGTTAACCTGCCTGTGACACTTTCTCCTCTTATTACTCAGCTGACGCTATCCTCTCCACGGCTGTACGAGGGACAGACTACCCTACAGAAAAGCACAGCTGTGGTGAGACACGGAGGCAGGCCTGCTTTTTCTACATTTTCTCTCCACCGGCTAAAAGGTCATTGTTTTTCCTTTTAGATGCTTGCTCAAGAACTTGACATGAGTTTTTTTCATTACTTGGCAATTCAAGCTGTGCCTCTTTGCAGGATCTATTTTTGGTGTGGAGGTGATCGAGAGGTGTTAGGTGAATGTCACCTCATCCGCTGTTCCCACAAATGTACAGCTCCAAACCTCAGAAAATGTGCACGAGGCTGAATCCAAGATAGATTGAGTATTAAGTGTAGCCCTTTTTTAAGTCTGTATTTCAAATAACGGAGAAAACAAGTTTGCAAATGATTTTCTTTGACACTTTTAAAAGAATCTGGGAATACGGCTAGCAGTTCAGTGATACTACTGGACTACAGTAGGGGTCGGCAATATGGCATTAATAAATTGTGAAATGCTAGAATACAGAGGCCCTCAAAATAAATGAAGTTTTATTGGAGCAATAGAAATATAATATGGCTAAATGGTGGATACAACAGGGTCCTATGAATTTCAGATTTGACATGCTGTTCATTTACAGTGAATTTTCTACAACGCAGTATGGCTAAACAGTTTGCAGGGTCATTTGCATCTCTGTAAATATTCAGAATTAGTCAAGAATAGAGATAAAACATGGCTTAATGGTGGAATAAACCAAGTTTACAATTCTGCATTTCATACATGCTTACAGTAAATCTTAAAGTGAAATTCCAAGAGTTGCAAATTTCATGCATTATATGGAGCAAAGTATTAGGACTTCATTGCCTGAAGGGTATTATAAAGATCTTATTCTGCTTTTGTTGGAGTAACTGTCTCTACTGTCCAGGGATAAAGGCTTTCTGCTAGATTTTGGAGGAGCACTGCTGTGAGGATTTGATTTTGGTTGCAATAAGCAATACGAACATTAGTGAGTTCGGGTTGTTAGATGATCACCACCTCACCTTATCACTAACTCTCCAACTCATCCCAAAAGTACTGGATGAAGCACCGTCTATCATTTCAGAGAGCACAGTTTCACTCCTTTATATACCCCTCTAGCCCACGTCTGGCATTAGGCAGCATGGTGCCAATAGATTCATATTTACCTGCTCCAGAGAGTCCTATTCTATTGGCAGTACCTCTCTACAAGGATTAGACAAGCTGTGTGTGTGTGTGTGTGTGTGTGTGCATTTTCACATCTATGTCAGCAATGGGTGCAATGTAAAGTAGCTGAATGCATTCATTAGAAAGGGTGTCCACAAACATTTGGACACATGTTTATATAGAATCAACCATGTTCACACTGGAAATCCTATCATTCTTCTAGGTTTCTATCAGGAATGTAAGAGCTACAGTATGGCTAAATGGATCTACGGTCAGCCGAGTGCTCAGAGAGGGCAGTGGGTTGAGGGTGGGCGCACAGCCCCTGCCCTCTCCATGGCCCTGGCATCAGTGCCAGCCCCTGCCGCTCCACGCTGCCCTCTGCTGCCAGGCTCCCTCCTAAAAACAGGGTTCATGGCCCTTTAAGGAACTCACCTGATGCTAAAGGTCACACAGCCAGGTCTTGTCATCCTCGCTCACCCGTCCTCTCCCCCTATTTCTCCTCGGCCGCTCTGCCGTCCCTCAGCGCCCACTTCCTGACCCGCCGGAGCCAATCGGCTTCCGCCCTCGCCTCCTCCGCCACCAATGCGGAGCGGCAATCTGTCACCCAGGCGCTGGAGGACGCCACCCCGCTGGCCACCTTCCGCACACCACCATAATGGCTTCTGGCAGCCCTAGAAAGATAAGTAATGGGGATACAGACAGAGAGAGAGAAAGTGAGAGAGGAAGAAAGAGAGTGGGAGAGGCTTGGGGAGGGGGTCATTTAGTTTAGGAGCCCCTCCCCTCTCTTCCACTGCCCACCGGCTCTAGCTTGCTCATCCCCTCCACGCCACCCTGCTTTGGCCCAGTCGCTTTGCACGATACTTCAGTGAATAAATGAGTCGTTTTAATCCGACTGACAAGCTGGCATTGCCCAGCCCTGCCCTCCATCTGTACTGGCGGCCAGCTCAGCGGCAGGCCCTGGGCAGCTCCGCGTGCCAATCCAACACACTCACAGCTTATCCTGGCTGCAGCTTCAGGGACAGAAGGGTTAGAGCACCGTGCGGCTGCTACCCTCCGCACCAACAAGCTATTTATATAAGAAAGGGATTAACTGCCACAATCTTTGATGGACTGGAACAAAGGTTGAGGAAAAGAGGCTTGTTAATTATTCATTAATTACCAGTGGTCTGGTCGAGCTAAATATTTCTAGCCTCATGCGGAGCTACATTGCATGATGGGAAGCTTAGAAGTACAGTTCTGGTTATGTTGGAAACTTGCATGCAAAATATGTGCCTGGTTAGTAAGAGTGAGCAATAAGGTAGGTGTAGAACACCATCATACTTGATGACATCTTCACAATGTGAAACGCAGTATTTAGCCTTGCTGAGGGGTGGAGAACCCCAAAACTGCTACATGACAATTTTGAGTCAATATATTTACACCCTCAATTTACATAAACCCAGCCCACCAGAGGAGGCCCTCGTCAAATCTGATGGAACCTTAAAAATGCAACACCGACCTCAGAAAAATATGCTGTTGTTGATGCTGGAGAACCGCTCATCACCTCTAGACTTTTCTAGTTATGAGAAAAACAGCCTGATCACTTAGTGAAAATTGGTCGAAAATTTGTCGAAAATTGGTCGTCTTGTAAAACGATACATCGCTACATTGAGAGAAAATGCGACCTCTAGTGGTGAAGAAAAGACTACATGCGATTCCTCTACAGAGAATCGACTCACAACTGAAAGTCGAGTCGTTGACCTGTACCTTACTGTAACCAAGGAAAAGCTACACCTAAATCTACACCTACACCTAACCTTAACCTACACCGTAATCTACACCTAAACCTAGTCTTACCCCACACTTTAATCTACACCTAAACCTAATCTTAACCTATACTGTAATCTACACCTAAACCTAATCTTAACCTACACCTTAATCTACACCTAAACCTGACCTTAATCTACACCTAAATCTAACTTTAATCTACACCTTAATCTACACCTAAACCTAATTTTAATCTACACTGTAACCAACAACTAAACCTAACCTTAACCAACACTGTAATCTACACCTAAATCTAACTTTAATCTACACCTTAATCTACACCTAAACCTAATCTTAATCTACACTATAATCAACAACTAAACCTAACCTTAACCAACACTGTAATCTACACCTAACCTGACCTTTACCTACACCTTAATCTACACCTAAACTTAATATTAACCTACACCTTAATCTACACCTAAACCTAACCTTAACCTACACCTTAATTTCCACCTAAACCTAATCTTAACCAACACCATAATCTGCACCTAAACCTAATCTTAACCTACACCTTAATCTACAGTTTGATCTACACCGATTATTATTTAAATTTTTATTTACATCTTATTTTAGACCTTAATCTACACCTAAACCTAATCTTAACCTACACATTAAACTGCACCTAAATCTAATCTTGACCCTTATTCTTAACCTAACCTTAACCATTGATGTTGGTCCATTAATTATATATATATTTTTTATAAGATCCTAATTAATTGTAAACAGGATTTTCTCAGTGCTGTTTTTTTTTCTTCTTTTTTCGAGTACATGACAGACAGGTTGTGGAAGTGTTTTGCTCAACAGTGCTACGAGAGGATGGGTGAAATAACTACTAAATAGGGTGTATTTCTTTCAACCATATGGACATTTATATGCAAGATCATGTTGGGGAATACAGGCTCTCTGTAAACCAAACCTCATGACCACAGCTTTTCCTGTGCCATTGTCCTTAAACTCTCTTAAAATCTCTTCTCTACAATGTCTGCTCCCTTGAATTAAAACTATGGTACAATATGTATGTGTTTTTTTAAAGCTCTGTGTTTCATTCTGAGATGATACATTGTATGATACAGTTGCAACAAACAATTAAGTTAGGCCAACCTAAAATTATTGTTTTTTGAGTTAACTTATCTTAGTTTAGTCAAAAGGTCTCTTAACTCACATTTTCACTTCTGCATCTCAGTTTGGCTAACAATACACACTGAGTTGAGTCTTAAAAACACTAGAAAATGAGCTGCAGCTAAAACTGAAAAGCCATATTTTGTATGTAATTGTAAATATTTTAAGAACTGAGAACTGCATTTTTACATAGTGTATTTTCACAGCTCTAGACCGGCCCTACGGTCTAACTGCTGCTCCTCATCAAATGTGAGGAGATTATACATTTAATCACGTGTCACTGCTGTGCTCAGCATAGTCTACACCTCAAAAGATATTTCATCTAAAAAGGGGTGCAATCCCATTCCATTGACGGATAGGGCTGGGCAATGGTGTGCCTGATACAAAAAAAAACAAAAAAACAAAGTGGACTGCCTCAGCTGAACTAAAGCCAAACACTCATCAGAAGAGAAACACTGGCTTATTCTTTTTTCCAGTAAGGCCTGAGAAACACAAAGCAGGGGAAGCGAGTGGGGGCAAGGCTAAAAGCTATCCAGTTACAGTCTCTTCAGCTTGCTAACAGCACATTGCTCTAAGAGGACATAATGAGAGGGCAGACGCAGTATCTGCTAAGACTTTGGGAATAATTACAGTGCATTTGGTTACAGTATTAAAACTATGGTACAATATGTGTGTGTATGTGTTTTTTTAAAGCTCTGTATTTCAAAATAACAGGGTTGTAAAAATAGGCTAGTTACACGGCCTGTGAGCATTTTTAGCCACATACTTAATATTTATACAACAAATTTTAAAACTTATATAATCAATAAATGCATTCTCAGGCACCTTTCAACACTCAGTCTCAGGCTGTCTGATATGACTCATGGTCTGATAAAAGAGCACAGTCACCATACTGGCTGTTTTCTGTATCTGAAGGTCATGGAATACAATATGTGATGAGATGGGAGTTTAGTTTCTACATGTGTATTTATCTGTATCAGCCTGCTCAGCATACTTGCTTGCTCACTCTGATTAAGGCCCCGGGCATCAAATGTGCACCTCCTGATGGGGAAACTGCTGTGTGTCTTTGAGCAAACACTCTGTCTGCTTAATTATTCCCCTTAATGAACGAGTCATTAATGAAATACCCATGCAGCTACGCAGCGCTGTACACCCCAGCACCTCTGCTCATTTGTTATTGAATAGAAAAGCAATTGTTCGATGTTACTACACAGTGATCAGGAGTGTGTGGGGACCAGGAGACGAACCCTGTAGCTTCCAGGACCGTTGTCTGAAACGCCCGTCTATCAAACTTATTGGTCATGTTTTTTAGGAACACCTGCCAGCCAACAGTGGTCCTGAAGGCTCTGACCACTGACCACTGATGAAGGGCCAGAAGATGACTGACACAAATTGTTTGTGGAGGAAGATAAAATAGATGAGTTTTCAGTACACACACACACACACACACACACACACACATACAAATAACCATATTTGAGAAATTGGTCTTATTATTATGCTTGTTATTATTATATAAGATTTGTACTTGAGTATTATTGAAATTATGCATACTGTTGCTACATTTCCAAGAGATAAAATACTTAATTACATTCAATATTGTGAATATTCTATACTCTTTATTTTCCTTACAATATTCCTTTAATAGTCCTTATATTCCTCCAATATTCCTCACATTCCTTACAATATTCCTTTAATAGTCCTTATATTCCTCCAATATTCCTCACATTCCTTACAATATTCCTTTAATAGTCCTTATATTCCTCCAATATTCCTCACATTCCTTACAATATTCCTAACATTCCTTCAATATTCCTTATATTCCTTCAATATTCTTTACATTCCTTACAATATTCCTTATATTCTTTCAATATTCTTTACATTCCTTATGATATTCCTTATATTCCTTTAATATTCCTTACATTCCTTACAATACTTCTTCAATATTTGAATTACAATATTACAAATTTGAATGCTATAGGTCATCCCTCTTATTTAAGTTAAAGCAGCTCTTTTTACAGTGTTTTCGACAAGCAAAAAAATGTGTTACAGTCTTACATAAGTACACCTATATGATACATTTGCAACAAACAATTAAGTTAGGCCAACCTGAAATGATTGTATTTTGAGTTGACTCATCTTAGTTTAGTCTAGTTCTCCTAACTCTCATTTTCCTTTCTGCATCTCAGTTTGGCTAACAATACACACTGAGTTGAGTCATAAAAACGCTAGAAAATGAGCTGCAGCTGAAACTGAAAAGCCATATTTTGTATGTTTATGTATGTAAATATTATAGAACTGAGAACTGCATTTTTACATAGTGTATTTTCACAGCTCTAGACCGGCCCTACGGTCTAACTGCTGCTCCTCATCAAATGTGAGGCAGGGCAGGGTGACCATTAGGAATATACAGAATTCACAGATTATTTGTTTTACTACATCTAAATGTTAACCTGACCTATAAACAGTAAGCTGGGAATCGAGTTGGTTAGGGACTCAACCATTTAAGACGCGAGACCATTTTATTTTCTTCCTTTAAAGGTCATTAATTAATCAACCATTAGTGACTAGCCAGGCCTCAAACCGAACTTTGATCACTGGTGCCAATTATCCCTGTTTGATTTCTGTTCAGTAGGAGCCAGTAATGCTGTTTTCTGAGGGCGAAAAAAGTCTGTAAGGAAAGACCAAGAGCAGGCCTGGGATAGTCCACGGCTAAGCTCTGATCCTGCCCACAGCTCAGAGTAATGCTCCTGCCTGTTAGCTCTGCTCCACTCAGGGGTTAATTCTGCCCTGTCGTCCTTGGCACAGTGTGGGCATGCTGCAACATGGCACGGTGCTCTCGCTCCCACGGAACACAGGCAGAGAAAGAGAGAGAGGGCGAGAGAGAAAGAGAGCGAGAAAGGAAGAAACACTGGCAAACAGAAGCGCTAAACCCTGTGCTCCGTTTCCTCTCTCCTCTCCATGTGTCTCTGCATTCACTGGGCTTTCTCTTCCTCTTGGCCAGGTGGCAGCTCTTAAAACATGGCCCAGGAGTGTCTGAGTGGCCCATTAAGCATGGGGCTTTTTGTCCTGGGCTGGAGGGGTGTGAGTGGGATGCTGGGGACTTACATTGCCAGTTTATTAGAAATTGTGGTCTTGGTTATAGTGATTGTCCATTGTATCGGGTATAACTGCCATATAGAAGACCTTTGCAGGTTTACAGTTATTGATTCTAGCCTGTTTGGTGCTCGTCCGGTTGGCTCTCACTACCCTGTTCATCAATATGAAGAGATTGCCATAGGACCTCGGCTAAGTGGATGTTATTCGAGTGACGACCCATTCTCGGCACGGAGGTGTAAGGTACACTGCCAGAAGAAAAGGGACTAAAGGTACCCCAGACTAAACATCTCACACAGTGTTTAATTAGTTTCAGCTGCAGCTCATTTCTGAATCTGATAGTTGTATCTTTACACTGTGTCATAATTTCATAATAAATGGACCAATAGATTACATTGACTTCCATTGAAAGTTAAAGTTTTTTCTTTCTTCTGTAAAGTCGATTTGGAAGTTACAAGGTTTTTGCATGGCAGTGACAATGTGGTACTATCTAGTGCACTATACGATACATGTGCTTCTCATGTTTTTGCAATAGCACATCCCTTAGAAAAAGGCTTGACTGTTAAATAGGACGAATAAAGTAATCATAAACTGAACTATTATTGGAGAAACCAGAGAGCTGACCACAGATCAGCTTTGCTCCAGAGAGGCCTTCCCTGAAGAGCAAAACTTGGAGCAAGACTCAGAGCAGGAAATGATGTCTCTTTGATTGGCCCATTGCCTCAGCCAGCAAATCTTTTGGCCTTTGATCCTGGAAGTTCACAGCAGTAGGGCTTTGACAGAAATCAGGGTGTTTTGCAGTCTCTGGACGAGAGATTAATGAACTTTCACGGCTCTATTGTAGTTTTAGTAGAATAATTGTACTTTTTTTGTTCCTGTTAAGAACGACTTATCACATCAGTGGCGTATCATGCCCCATCGGGCGTCTGTGGCGTTGGTTTTGCAGGCCTGGTTTGATTAAACCATGTGGTCTCTTTGAAAGGAAGTTATAAAAACGTCTCCTTTAATGTGGCATCCAATCAAATCCCACAGAATGAATAGAACATCATTCGATTATTTAGGTTAGCGCCAGGCCTCGACAGCTGGGTAACTGCGGAGGCCAAAACGAAATAAATCATTGAGTTTTTTTCATTAAATGGGTTAATATGTGAAAATGATGTGTAATGTTTTATTTAGCGTCGGGGCAGGGACGGTTGTACAGGGACAGAGCATGTTGTGGAGGGCTATGGGAGGCGTACTGAATCTGCCGTGCTTTGGGGGCGCTCTCCACGCTAAGGACCCGGAGTGATACCCACCTCTCAGGCCATTCCATATTAAACAAGTGCTTTGTAAGTGTGCCATCATTACTATTCATCACAAATAAATACTTAAGCATGGAGAGCTTAGCGGCCTGCTGTTTTACAGTTCCCCATTATTTCAGTGGCCGACTCGTCTGGGTGCCTCCCTAGGCTTTCACCCAGAGCTTTTCCTCTGAGTTTCAGCTTAGCGGGAAAAAAGAGAGAGTGACAGAGTGAGACACAGAGAAGAGAGAGAGAGAGAAACGAGGGTGACCTACACCTGCCTCTTCAGCCTGCAGTACCTGTCAGTGTCTCCTCTGCTCTCACTTGGGCCTCCCCTGCTGGGATCAGGAGCCGTCAGTGTGTGCGTCCCAAGCTACACATCTCCTATCCAAAACCTTCTCCATCTATCTTCCTCTTGCTGCTTCTCTCTTTCTCTCACACATGAGTGGACCTGACACCGGGCGAAGGTAGACAACCGCCCAGTTCCCCAAAGAGCCATGTGGCCCATAAAAATACAAATTAGAAATATTATTGTAACAAATTCTTAAATAAATAATGACATTATAAAGGAATGAAACAACATTCATAACTGGTCGGATTTCAGTAAATTTAGACTTTCATTTAGAATTTATATTTCTACCCTGTATGACAGGCCTCTTTTTTGAGTTAAGTCAACTTAGTTTAATCAAAAAATCCCCCAAACTCTCTTTTTTACTTCTGCATCTTAGTTTAGTCAACAATACTTACTGTACTGAGCCTCAAAAACATAAAGTAAGTAAATGAGCTGCAGCTGAAACTGATTAAATATGGTCTATTCCCATCTGCAGGTTGGAACTCCCCTACCACATGATGTCTCCAGACGGTGAGGCTTTTAACAGTGGAGCGCTGAGCTCTTGCTAAGATTACTTTTTGTCACCTAACACTTGATGAGCAGCTGTTAGACCCTAGGGCCGGTCTAAAGCTGTGAAATTACACTACATAAAAACCCAGTTCTGAGTAAATGCAGCTTTGCCTTCTTTCAGTATACAGATATGTACATGGCTTCACGGCTCTAGAGTGGAGCGACTGTCTATCTGCTTACAAGGTGAAGGTCATGTTCAAGTGGTGTTGATGGGTCAAGTTCAAATCCCATCAACACCACATCCCTCAATGGTCAGGAATGTGAGAATAGGAAGGCCTTTCCCCATTGCGCTGGGGGGAGTTCTAACCTGCAGATGGGAATAAACAGTAAACAAATGGAGGGGGTGGAGCCACAGACTACAAATCTCATATCATATTTAATCAGTTTCAGCTGCAGCTCATTTATTGATGTTTTTGAGATTCAACTCAGGGAGTTTTGTAGTTGAGTTAACTCAAAATATGTGTTGTAATCAGTTACTCTATCATTTTTCGTTTGCTTTTTCATTTTTTACAAAGTATTCTTTTGATTAGGCAGCAAAATATTGTGTCACTTATGTAAGTACTAGTTGCTAAATGTCTGTGAATTAAGTTGGTGACATTGGAAAGCAAAGGGTGGGTTGTCTTTGCCTAAGGCCAAAAAATCCAGCTAAGGCCAGTAAATCCAGCCTGCTCTTACACACTCAGTTGCACACACACGAACACACACATGCGGTAAACACATAAACGCATATGTGCAGACTCCACAGCAGAAGTGGGCTGAACTCAAAGTCCTCCTCGGCTGTGGTGTTTTTTGGAAGGTGATCCAGCTCCTTCTCCTGCCATCAAGGCCAGATAGCATGGCTGTGTGTTGCTGTGGGCAGGGTTGGCGCTGCTGCCGGCCGGCTGGCGGGCGCTGGAGGCTTGGCCAGCGGACTGGGCGCTGGGTTTTTGCGCTGATGAATTGCAGGCTCGATGCGCTGCGGCAGCCGGTGAGGAGAGCCAGCGAGCGGCCGTCAGGCCCCATCAGCGTCTGCCTCTGTGAAGGGGGAAATCAGGGAGACAGCACTGACAACTTAATTTAACACCGCACCGGAGTGAGACTGTGCTCTGGATAATTGATAACACCGCCACTGAGTGTGTGCGCACACACACACTCACACACATGCACACACATGCACACACTCACATACACAAACATCCCAAATGCAAGGGGGGACAGAACAGAGGATTGGTCCCTAAGGGAGAACTGTATTGTACTTATACCTCAGCAGTGCTGATTAATCACAGATTCGTAGGAGCTGTCCAAGGTCCTAGACTGCACAGTGCAGGGAGACTGCAGGCACTGGCTGATTTTTCTCAGCAGTCACAGCCATAGATTCTGACTCGAATCATGGTATCTGCTATATTATAGCGAAAAAAAAATTGCAGTCACTGTCACTCAGTGTGAGACATCGGAGTTAACTTGTTTGAATCAAGTCCTCACTTTCACACCTAATGTGGTTTTCATGGTCCCTGAAGCGCTGACACTGTACGCCATGCACTGGGAGGAGACGTTTCTATTGGAATCAGTCTGCGGTGACAGGGAACAGGAGGAGGAGAGAGCTGAGCTGAGCAGTGTTGACAAAGTGATACAGCATATTTAGCAAATATACAGTGTAATAAATTATATATATAAATAATATAATAAATTATACATTATTTTTTAAAGATTCTTTTAGGATTTTAAGACTTTTTTAAGATTCACCAATTACTCAACCCAACCCCTATCACATTCAGTGCTCCTGACAATGGGAGGGTGAAAACCGGGTGAAGACCTCGGACAGGTGCACAGCCAGCCAGCGATGCAACATCACCAGGCAACCAGCGAGCTTGGAGGAAAGATCTGTGTAACCGGCTCTGATGCATCAGCCAGCAGAAGCCAGTGCCGGCCAGTATTGCACTAGAGTGATGGAGTGAGGAGAAAGTGCCATCTACCCTCCCTAAAAAGAGGGAGGGCAATTGGATTCTCTTGGGGGCCCAGCTGCTGATGGCTAGCAGCATGACCGGGATTGGAACTAGCCGCTAGACCACTGGACCACACGGGCCTAAAACCATGTATCTTTTTTTAGATCTTTTGTATCTATATAATATCTAATAATGTTTTGCTCCACCACACCAGCCAACAGACAACCGTGCTGACCAACATTGCTTAAGAGTGATGACAAAAGGGACCGCCATCTACCCATCCCGAGAGAGCACGGCCAATTGTGTTCTCTCAGACTCCGGCTACTGAAGGCAGAGCAGCATGGTTTGGGATGTACTGCACCTTTTTGATTTAACTGTTTAGTTCTGTTTTCTTCTCTAAACTCAATGGGAACCTTAAATAGTATTGTAAATGTTAAGTAGATAAGTAGATAAAACCCATTTCACAAAGGAATCGTACCATTATATGTGTATAATATATGTAAAAAAAATTATAGGAATTTTCTTCTGGTCTGAAACAGCCACAATCGAATGTGCACTGCTATTAACTATCACATCTTGATACTTTAGATTGAATTGAATGAACTTGGAAACATTCATTACTACAGAGCCTCGAATTTCAGGTGAAGTTGTATCATTAAACCACAGTCCTTCTTCCTGAGGCTTGTCTGTAATTGTTCTAGCAAAAACCACAGCCACAAAATGCATGCCTAAAAACAGGAATTACATTTGCAGTTGGCCAACGCTGTCATCCAGAGTAACGTACAACCTTTACAGCTCATATTGGGGTGAATGTACCTGCCCCAGTCATCTAGCCATAGTTTTGCCCTTGTCAAACTGTCTCTTTCTACCCATATTTCCTACATTTAACACATCACCTTCCAAAACAGACTGTCCAATGCCGCTGCAGATGAAGATAATGAATGTTTTTAACTTTACCTTCACTGGTACTAATGTCATGACTGATGTATGTCTCTCTACTAAAGGTTTTGAGGGTATCTGAGAGTGTGCACTTTAAATTTAGTTGAAATGAACACTTGACAATTGCTAGCATCAGTTCCTCTACACATGTCCATATACTACCATATCATTACTGTCATGCGAAAACCCTGAATATCCAAAACAGCCACTTTACAGGAGAAGGAAAGCACCTTCATAACCCCTTATAAAGCTTACAGCCTATCGGGGGTCCAAAAGCGTTATAACACACTTCTATCACCAAAGAATAGCCACACCTGTCTGTACAGAAGTCCCTGTAGTTACTGAGTAATACAGCTTAGTGTGTAATAAGCCTTGGAGTGTCAATGGAAGTCATTGTAAAAAAAAGATTGGAGCATTTCTATTGGTCCATTCATCATGAAATTTTGACACAATGTCAAGGACAACAACCCGATTCATTTCATGTCAAAAGTGATTTTTTTTAGCGTAACCGCGACGATACATTGTTTTCCCGTCCTGTTGACGATATCACAATGCGATTCCAATACTAACATAGACAACATGTCGCCCAGCACTAGATGAGAGTGAGGCTGGCGTGATCCCGGCCCTCTCTCACCCCTCAGCCGAGAAATAAATAAGAATCGGACACAGAGAAGCCCTCCAGTGTGTCAGGCGGCCATAATCCCCTTTTAATTTCCTTTTGGAGCCTGCGCCAGGGCTCTGGCTAATGCCGGCTGCCCGTGATGGCACCGTGGCCTGGGTGACAGTGCAGGGCTGGGGGGTCTTTACTCAGATCCCGAGGAAGAGTATACAATAACCAAGCTAGGCCTTCTCAGCCTTTACACGGCCTGCTTTCTGTTTGCCCAACACTCCAAGGGGATTTTCTGTGTCACATACACACACTCACACACACACATAAGTAGGCGCATACACTCTCTCCTTCACACACACACATAGGGCAGGTGCACACTCACCAGTGCAACACACTTCCATCCCAGCCTTCTCCTCTCTCTCTCTCTCTCTCTCTCTCTCTCTCTCTTACACACACACACACACCCAAGGTAAAAGTTGCTCCATATAAAGCTATTTATATCTTAATTTATACAGGTTGGCTGTGATGTATGGGTCACACACCCCTCCGCCTCCCAATCCCTTTCAATCCCACAATGCCCAGAGTAATATCTCCTCTTGAACAGCAATTTATTTTCCTCCTGTAGTGGAGTTATTTAAAAGAAAAGGTCTCATCATTAAAATGTATGCTTTTGCAGCAACGACGAAGCAAAAGGGCAGCTGGCAAACGTGGCTCGTTCCCCATTCACGTTATGAGAGCGAGAGCGAGAGGAAAGGGGAAAGAGAGAGAAGAAGGAGTGTGTGCAGCTAGCCCACTCAGCCTCCAAAAGAAATGGAAAAGGAGAGCACATCTTTGTAACATATTTGCCCATAAGGTGGGTTCAGACTAACAAAATGGAGAAGGTTAAAGTTATCCAGTGAGATGAATGGATTTCTCTTGACATTTACTCGCAGTAAGGGTACAGTAAATCTCCAGCATGGCTTATTACTGTAGCTGAAGTCCAAACGTGCAGCCATTCTCACACTCTTCCTCCTGTGTTTCCATATGCCGTCCCATATATGGTTAGTTCTGGAATCAGGGGTACATGGAAAATTATAGGTCTCCCAGATAAACCTTATTTATATTTATTATTCTATATTAAAAAAGCTATTTGACATAAATTAGTTTGGAATAAAAATGCTAATTATATTTAACTTCCACTATTAATAATGCTTTCAGCACAATTCATACATAAAATATGAACTAAATGACTAAATTAATTAACATGAAATTCTAATTCATTCTAAAAAATATATATTTTTCTAATTGTACTCTTTTAACATCATAATTATAATATCATATAATATCTATTTTAGGTGTCTTATGTAATTCCAGTAATGAAAACTATATATTGTATATTATAAGGACAAAAGTATTGGGACACCTGCTCATTCATAGTTTCTTCCAAAGTTTCTTTTGAATTTAAAGCATTGCGGTGAGGATTTGATTGCATTCAGCAACAAGATCATTACTGAAGTCATGATGTTGGAGGATCACCACCACACCTCACCCCCAACTCCACAGCTCATCCCAATCAAAAGTACTGGATGGAGCACCATCCATCATTCCAGAGAACACAGTTCCACTGCTTCACAGCTCAGTGCTGGGGGGCTTTATACCCACTCTAGCCCACGCCTGGCATTGTGGCATGATGCCAATAGGTTCATACATATCTGCTTTAGAGAGTCATCTTCCATTGGCAGTACTTCTCTACTTTCGGCAATACTCCATTGCTCTGTAGCACCACTGCACCCAGAAACATGCGGAAGGTATTGAGGTCTGTCATACTTTTCATTATTATGTATAAAATATTAAGGATACACCAACAGTATCTTTATTATTATTTGGGAAATAACTTGTGGTTAGCACATGAGGAAAGACTCAAACTGGTGGGAAATGTCAGCTCTGGGTGCTGGGTGCTGGGTTCACGCCTACCTAGTTTGGTCCCAACCAAAATAACAACAACAAGTGTGATAGTCCTCAGGTCCCTCAGACCACAGGTCCCTCCGACCACAGGTCCCTCCGACCACAGGTCCCTCAGACCACAGTCCGGACCAAAGGAACAAAATTAGGTCCAACAAAAAGAAAAAGTGGTCTCAGTCTGGATCAAACTGAACCAAGTCAGAACCATCCACACTTTTTTGGATGGTTCTGACTTTCAGATCCGTTCCAGGAAGTTGAGGCAGGCTGACGTCACTCATCAAGAGGTTATATAACTGTTGCAGGATGAGCTCGTTCATTTGCTGAGTTGGAACTAGTCTCAAATTCTGCTCTGAAGTTGGTTCTGATGGTAGTAATGCTGTAATATCCTTAGTTTACTTTTCCGGGAAAGACGGTCCAGAGGCCCTCATGTAGGTGATGATGGCCGGATGTAGGTACAGTATATCATGCCCAGTTCTTTAGTGCGCTCGCTAAACTGCAGTGTGACACCAGGACCATATCCAGGTCAAATATTTACGATGTGAACCCAAACATTGGTCTGGACTTTCAGGTGTGCAAACACCCTCTGTTCCCATCAACTCTGTTAATGGTTAAAATGGTTTAAATGGTTTAAAGATTTTAAC
This sequence comes from Salminus brasiliensis, assembly GCF_030463535.1. Classification (NCBI taxonomy): domain Eukaryota; kingdom Metazoa; phylum Chordata; class Actinopteri; order Characiformes; family Bryconidae; genus Salminus; species Salminus brasiliensis. Next base: position 6,495,735 of record NC_132895.1, on the reverse strand, counting down.
GAGTTGTTGACAGTGAGCAGTGAACATCTTTTCATACTAGTACTCGGAAATGCACTCAATATTACATACACAAGGAGGAGGGGGCAGAATTTCAGCGTTTGCATATGGCGGATTTTTCTTTCATGTTCTGGTTCAAGTCTCGCTCATGTTTCTCCGAAAGCCCTCCGGCCACCTAAAGGGTTATTCCTGCGTGAGGCTGCCGTTTTGATCCCTTCCACCAGCTGAAGTAATTAAAGGGTTATTAGTAAACAGATACTCATGCTCACTTACTTGTGCCAAGTGTTTCATGCCATCTGCTGCCTGTGTGCGTGGTTTTGACATTGGGGGTATTCAGGAGGAGCAGGCAGGAGTGTGTGTGTGTGTGTGTGTGTGCTATTGTGTGGAATGCTGTTTGAGAACAGATACCATGGCTGTTGGACTGCATGTATGTGAGTACATGTATGTTGTGTGAATGTGTATGTGTGTATATTTCGCTTGTTGTAGGAGTGTGAGGCATCAATTTCATAGGATTTTTGATGCGGCTAATGGAAATCTGCCTTATGTTATTGTTAAAGGTAAAATCCACCTTTTCAAAATTCAATGGTTGGGATTAGGGTTGCAAAATGTATCATTTCAGCATGGTCATCATAATGTGCACATGCACAATAGTCCCATTACAGGGTCTCGTGCAATGACAAATTACATACAACACATCATGCTACAATGTTTTGTTGCTTGAAACAATAAAAAAAATATTTTTAAAAGAAAGTGTTCCAGCATGTGTTCTAGCGTGACGTATCTACCTGATGTAGATTATATCTGGCCAATTTTTGTTATTTTACTGAATATTACAGTTATATTTCAGCCCCCCGACAGTGTATTATTAATATTATGGCATAGGATTCATTGACTTGCCTCATAGACACTTAACTTAATATGAATTCAGTGGCACTGAATTCTTCAGTTGGATGTAAATGACTTTTAATGTCATTTTAAATGTAACCCTGCACCCTAACCCTAACCCTAACCCTAACCTAACCCTAACCTAACCCTAACCCTAACCTTAACCTTAACCTTAACCTTAACCTTAACCTTAAACTTAACCTTAATCTTAATCTTAACCCTAACCTTAACCTTAACCTTAACCTTAATCTTAACCCTAACCCTAACCCTAACCTTAACCTTAACCTTAACCTTAACCTTAACCCTAACCTTAACCCTAACCTTAATCTTAATCTTAATCTTAACCCTAACCTTAACCTTAACCTTAACCTTAACCTTATTAAAATCCTTAAGGTTAGGGTTAGGATTTAGGGTTGATGCAAGGGAAAGGTAAGAGTTATGGTTAGGATAAGGTTAGGGTTAGGGTTAAGATTGAGGTTAAGGTTAGGATTGAGATTTAGGGTTGATTCAAGCAAGGTTAATGTTAGGGTTAGGATCTAGGGTTGATGCAAGGGTAAGGTAAGGGTTAAGGTTAAGGGTGAGGTTAGGGTTTGGGTTAGGATTAGGATTTAGGGTTGATTTAAGGGTAAGGTAAGGGTTAAGATTAGGGTTAAGGTTAGTGTTAAGGTTTGGGTTAGGATTAGGATTTAGGGTTGATTTAAGGGTAGGGGTTAAGATTAGGTGCAGCTGAAGAGTTCAGTTCCATTGAATTCATATTCAGTCAAATGTTAGTTGAATGTCAGATGAACATCTATGTGGCAGGGTTACATTCAATAGACAATAACTTACATTCAGTTCAGTTGCATTTAATACATATTCAATTAAATGTTAGTTAAGTGTTAGTTGAGGCATTTACAATGGGTCGTCTGAGCAAAGTGATTCCCAAATGGATATTGCAATGTCAGATATTTCCAATATTGTGTATCCTTAGTTAAGATGTAAACAAATGATTCAGATTGGGTCTGATGTGAAATTAATGTTGAAATAGTAAAATAATGGTAAATCTGAAAAACTGTGTTTTCATTGGCGAGCATTTTGCTGCTTACAACACTGTGCACATAACCCTCCACCTGAATAGATTTAAAAAATACAACACTCTCTAAAAAAGTCTTTATTCACCACCACTATAAACATTTCTCAATCTGGACGTTTTTCTAAAACAACACATTTCACACCAAACTACTCTGAATAACTTTGTTTGTTTGTATCTTCACCATTTAATTTAAAATAAAAAAAATAAAACATTTGAAAAATGTTCCCCTTTGGATGTTTATTAGATCATTCTACATTATAAAGTATAATATTTGAAAATAAACGCTGTGCGGTTATATAGTATCATATTTTAATTCTCTGTTCACGAGCTAATGTGTTCAACTGAAGCTAACACACTAGCCACAAGCTAACATAGTAGTCACAATACAGCGCTCCAGTTCACTACAGTTCGGTTGCAATGTGATATTGTTACATCCCAAACTGCAAAAATATGTAATTCTTCCAAATTTAAAATTTCCATGTTGCAATTTTCACAATTTTCATTTGATTGAACACTTTTTATATAATTAAAGATATATTTTTAAACATTTAGTTTAAAACAAAGTTATGTTCATTCAAAAAACACAGATAATACTCCTGATCGTTTGAGCAGGCGTCCCAATACTTTTGTCCATATAGTGTATTTTACATGCAAATGTCATATTGGTCAATAGGTATGTGTGGAAATAGATGTGTACTAATGAAAATGATCAGGAATAGCACTATAGACCCCATAGACACTATGGGTCCAAATATTTGAATAGAATAAATGGCTCCATTTTTGAGCTTAATACAGATGCAAATGGCATCTTTTCCATAGAAATGCTAGAACTCAGATGCTAGAACCTCCTTTGATAACATGTCCCTTTTCACGTTTAAAGCTTTCCGGCCCTTTTTTTTTGTATTCACGCAGACGCCAGAGCGCTGTTTTGATTTCGAGGCAAGCTTTTTATTACATTTGCGGGCAACGGCATTCTCCATCCCAGCCCATTCCCTCTAACCCCCTCCCTCCGTCTTTCTCCATCTATCTCACTCACTCCTTCTCCCTCTGTCTATCCTCCCCCTCTTCTTTCATCCATTTTATTTTCAGTAATATTGAAAGGATTAACCCTGCTGGCCCCTCGGTGGTTACTGTTTCATTTTATTCTTATTAAAATCTTAAGAACCTTCTTTATTATTCCTGTATGATACTGCCTCAATAATCTAGAGCCCTCTCTCTCCCAGCATGTGTGTATGTGAGTGTGTGTGTGTGTGTGTGTGTATGAGAAAGAGAGAGTGAGCGTACGTGTGCATGTGTGTGAGCCTGTTTGTTTATGTGAAAGTGTCTAGAGTGTGTGCCTGGTCCTGCCAGTGTGCACATGCCCGCTGCTGCCAGATTGAGGTTCTGCTGTCTGAGTGTGTACACAAGCGAGTAAGGTGAGGTAGTAGCAATTATGATTAAGAAGTGATAGTAATTGACCAGATGCACCTCAAGCCATGTTAAGCAATATGCCGAAGCCCCCCATCCTTGCCGCAGAGACACCTGCAGTGTCTCTCACTCAGTGAGGAAAGCTGTATGTATGCCAGCTTACAGGAAACTGCACTGATTTTCTGACACCTTCAGTTTGTCTAGAGGAGGAACATAAAGAATGTTGTCACAGCAAAGCTTGGTGGATTTCGGCACTGCGACTTCATGCAGCTTCCACGAATTGGGGCTGGCTTACACAGAAACGTGTGTATGGGTGGGATGAAGCAGTCAGGATGTGTGTGTGTGTGTGTATGTATGAATGCAGGGTGCTCTGAATATCAGGTTGTTCTTTTCGTAACTGGCGTGCAGTATCTGTCAGTAGCCGATTTTTTAAGAAGCTTAAAATAGTAAACTATCATATCACATTAAATACAGGCACAGTCAAAAGTTTAGACACCCCTGGTTGAATGTGTGCTGATCACCCATCATCTTAAAAACATTTGATGCCAATGCTAGGGTGACCATATTTTAGCTTTCAAAAAGAGGACGCTTGGGCACGCTGCAGTTAGGATGTCGTGGCTGGGAGGTTTCAAGTAGGCCTGAGCTGTAAGTTGACTTGAAAGGTGGTGATTTGGTCATATTGGCTATTTATTGGCTGTTTGTTGGTTTTGCTAAGTGAGTAAATGTGTATGTATTTATGTTCAACATACTGTAGCTGCAGGGTTTGAGAGGTATCTCCACCCTCACACATAAACACTGCCATGGTCCCTGAACTTAGGCCTACTACATACCCCCAGCTACAACATCCTAACTATGGTGGATACCTGTGTGTCCCTAGTTAAGTTTTTTTTTTTTTGGAAACAAAAATATCACCTTAGCATTTGGATCAGATGACCATCATTGACCATTTTCCAAATTAGAGTCATAGAAATGGCACAACTACATTTATCTTAACTCCCCAAACTGCTCCTTCTCAAGCCTATATATACCCTCCACTCTCACCTCACATTCATAATGAACTCTGCCCCATAATTCAACTTCACTCCCACCTCTGCTCCATCTTCTTCTACTTCTTCATGTTCACCTCAGCCACCTCACTTCAGTCACGTTCACCTCAGCCAGGCTCTGCTTCACGCACCTACCCGATAGCAGCCCTACACTCCAGCCCAAAGGTCTTCAGAGTTTCAGGTTCCTCAGGCATGGTTAATACTAGCAAACTCTCTTTATTTGTCCATTTGAATTTGCTTTGCATTGAATTAGTTACTTTACAGGACAAGGAAAAACCTTTTCAAATTTCAATGGACGCCAATGTAAAAAAAAATATTTTCAAGTGATTTTGGAGCATTTCTATTGACCGATTCAGGATGCAATTTGGACACAGCATAAAGAACAACGGCCAGATTTCAATTATGTCAAAAAGTGAAAATCAACAAAAATTTGAGAAATCAAGGTTTTGCATGACTGTATGTGAACATATATATGTAAAGTATATGTAAATGACTTCTCGTATTTTGCATAATTCAATATAATATAATATAAGCTCAGTGTGAATAGGTGTGCTAAGCTATCAAAAACAGTTATTCGACATTGCCTGTTTCTCCAGCTTAGTATTTTATTAATGGACCATATGTACAGGGAACTTCACTCTTTCAAACATGAAATACACATAGCCATAACATTAGCACCACTGACACATGACGTAAAAGGCATTGATTATCCTCTACATCTACAGTGACAGATCTGTCAATGGGTGGATAAGCTAGGCAGCAAGTGAACAGTCAGTTCTGTCAGTCAGTTCAAGGTGGAAAAATGGGCAAGTATAAGAATCCTAGCCACTTTGACAAGAGCCAACTAGTGATGGCTAGACGACTGGGTCAGAACATCTCCAAAACATCCGACAGGTCTTGTACACCACAGGTTCCTGATATTCAGTGGATAGTCTTGTTGATGTGATCTATGGAGGAACACCTCACAACTTATAGGACTTAAAAGATCTTCTGCTAACATCTTGGTGGCAGATCAGAATCAGAATCAGAAATACTGTACAAAATAAAAATAAACACAACAGTTATATAAAAACAAAGAGAGAAACAAATGACATATTTACATAAACATAATTTATATACATATAGTAAAGTGGCATAGATACCAAGAGGACACAGAGAGACACTAAAAGGTCCTGGAGTGGAGTGCATACCTCAAATGTTTAGATCTATTGTGGGGACACAAAGGGGGGTCTGCTTGATATTAGGCAGGTGGTGTTAATGTAATGGGTGATTTGTGTATATGGGCCCTTTAGAGTCACTAAATTCTCAGAATCCTCATAATTTGTTCATGATTTTATTACAGTATAGTGAAAAGCTTGTGAAGCTTGTCGCAGTTCTGCAAAAACCTTGTATCACCATTTTTGCTATTTTCACTTTTTGACATTTACATTGTGAGAATGTCATAATTAGTTATTTATATCCATTAAATTGATGATTAGCAATTGAAAGCTTAAGAACTTCTTCTCCTTCTCTCAAAAAGTTGCCATGTTGGAGATACCATGTTTTTGTGTGATAGCTACAATATATGGCCAACCCCTACACAGATAAAGTGTGCTTTGCAAAGCCATAACTCATAAACGCTGTTAAGCCCTTATTGTCAAATGTTTAGGAAATTGATTATCATTGGGTTATCTTTCCAAACACTGGACAAGACCGACCCAGTTTGTCTCCTCATTTAGCCAAACCATCAACCATGAATACAGGGAGCTGCAATTTAGGCTTAAGACCACACTTATAATAGAATGAAATGAAGTGTGTGCATAGACACCATGCTGGATAGAAGAGCAAGTCAATGCTGAGCCCTTCCCCCTTCCTGACTGCCTGACTGCTCTTCTCTCTGGCAAACAGAGACATAACCGAATTCCCCCCCTTCCCCACCCCACCACCACCACCACCACCACACACACACGACGCTGAGGTCGCAGCGTCAAAATGACTCTTTTTATTACAGTTCATAAACACTGACTCCCCTGGTGGCCCTGGGAAATTTCACATAAACTTTGATCAAACAGACGTTGGCCTCCCTGGTTTTAAGCACCTCTCGCTACGTGTGAAAATAGGCCGTCTCAATCACCGGCAAGGGTAACACAGGGAAAGCAGAGCAAATAGCACCACAGCCACTATATCAAGTCATTATTGGCCGGAACACTGAGGGAATAGAATTCATATAAAAACAATAAGTTTCTCCTCCATCGTAGAAAATAAATAAATAAGTCGGTAAATAAATAAATAAATAAATAAAATCTCTGTATGAAATGGAATTGTGCCTCGCTGGAACTCTTTGTGGCCAAAGCTAACGAGGCAGACTTCAGAGGACAGACAAAGCGTCTGGAAAGAGCTGAAAAGTGGGTGGATCAGACGGCCCTTACGTCCTCCATTCTCTGCTGACACCTGTTTCGCAGGCTGTCACTTACACAGATCGGCCGTAACATTAAAACCACTGCTGACAGGTGACGTGAAAAACATTGATCATCTTCATCTGCAGTGGTATCTGTCAATGGGTGGATATGTTAGGCAGCGAGTGAACTGTCCGTTCTTGAAGGTGTTAAAAGCAGGTAAAATGGGCAATCTGAGCCACGTCAACAAGGGCCAAATTGTGATGGCTAGAATACTGGGTCACAACATCTCCAAAACATGAGGCAGGTCTTTTTCTGAGCCTACCAAAAGTGGTTCCAAAAAAGGGCAACCTGTGAACCGGCAACATGATCATGGGCACCTAAGTGTCATTGATGTTTATGGATGCTCCACCTTCACAACTTACAGGACTTTCAGGATTGGCTGCTAGATATGTGTCTTGGTGACAGATATCACAGGACACATATCTTCAGAGGTCTTGCAGAGTCCATGCTTCAAATAGTCGGATCTGTTGTGTTGGGGGACCCACTCAATATTAGCCAGGTGGGGTTAATGTTATGACTGATTGGTGTATGTCTGCATGGTAGGGTCAAAGTTCTAGCATCACAATTATCACAATTGGTAGTATTTGGTGGAGAGTAGAGTGTAACAACACCTCCTTGGCACACTAAGGTTTGAGTCCTTGGGCAAGGCTTCTAACACTGCATTCACCTGCTTGTGTAACCTGCACTCTAATGTAAGCTGTTCTGGATCAGAGAGTCTGAGACTCTGAGAAGTTGCATGTGTGTACATTTGCACATCTGTGTCAGCAGTTAAAGTAGCTGAATGCCTTAATTAGGAGGGGTGTCCACAAACATTTGGACAGGCAAAATACAATACAGGCTAAGTTACTTTAATTAGGCACCCATTGCTGACACAGATGTGCAAATGCACACACACAGTGTGTTTAGTCCCTGTTGAAAAGTCGTGCCAATAGAATAGGACTCTCTGAAGCAGATAAACATGAACCTATTTGTACCATGCTGCCAAATGCCAGACGTGGGCATTGAGCTGTGGAGCAGTAGAAGACCTGCTCTATACAATACATTTAGGATCCTGACCTTACTAGCAATGTTTGTTGCAGAATGCAATCAAATACTCAAAGCAGTGCTCCACAAATCTAGTAGATTAAATATTATTTCCAATATCCTTCATTTTGGATGATACAATGAAGGAGCAGGTGTCCCAATACTTTTTTTTCTTCATATAGTGTACCTGAGTGTGGTTACTTACTTACACTTTACAGTACTCTTCCATATATTTTGGCTGCAGACACTTCCTGGTGGGATTTCAGTGCTTGCCCAAACTTTCCTTTTTCGCAGTTTCTCTGTACGTTTCTACAACAAAGCAGAATAAATAATAGAAATGGGTAAATCCATGTACAGCTACTGCTGGACCCAACAACCTCAAGCACATGGTCTGATAAGACAGAGCAAGATGAGGGAGAGAGAACAGGCGCGGATCTGTCTCGGAGAACAGACTGATAAGAGGCCCATAGTGCACAATTAGGCCAGCGAGCAGATTAGCTGATGGATTAGTGAAAGGAAGAAGAACAGCAGAGTGGACAGTCGACGTGGACAGATCGTTCAGGGAGACGACAGCAAGGCAGCGAAAGGAAAACTTGAGTCACTCTGTCAGGAGAGGAGGCAGAGCAGAGGGGGTGAGCAAGATAGACCACAAGATATAGGATCTGCTGAAACGAGCGCTAAAACAACCACCACACACACACACATACACCTCAGCACACGTCTTGCTGTGGGTCCTCGGTAATTGGTGTTATCTTAAAGAGCTTCTGACGCTACCTGGCTGGAGCTTTGGAGGGCTTCTAAAGGCTGAGAGAACGGCGCAGACATTGAAACTGAAACAAAGGCACAGAAAAGAGAGTGGGCTCCAGTGTCCCTGCCCACGGCTATCAAACACATCTTTATCTTCACCATTCTTGGGTTACCAACACACACCCACGAACACACAAGTGCATGTAGACAAGAGCACACACATGCTTTCACAAGCACACATTTTAGGGCTGTAGGAGCAGCGCTACGATTAGTACTGGCTTGGAACGGTGGGGATGCCTAAGGTCTGCAGGGCTATGTGTCAGGGTCCATAACTCAAGAACGGTTCAACACACAGACATGTCACACATACTCAATTTGGACAAAAGTATTAGGACACCTGCTTATTCCTTGTTTCTTTTGAGTTGATCCTGTTTTTGTTGGAGTAACTGTTTCTACTGTCCAGTGTAGACTTTCTGTACTTACACATACTGTATATAAGAACTATGGGACATATGATCTTCCATGTTTTGACAGTGTATTCAACCAAACCAAGCCCCTGTGTGTGTGCTTTTGTGTGAGTGTGTGTGTTTGAGTGTTTTTGCAGAGGGTGTTTGTGTATGTGTGTGTATTGTGGGCCGTGCTCCATTCAGGCTCACTGTGGAGTGGGTTTACACACACACTGCTGGCAGGCGGAGGTCAGTGGAGACGTGACTCTGTGCAGGATCAAAGAGAGCTGAGCCAGTGTCACTCACTTCAGCTTCGATGCTAATGCCACAAACCTGGCATACACACTGCTTCCATCGTCTTCTCTCACTGTCTGTCTGTCTGTCTGTCTAACCGTCTGTCAGTCCAGCCTTTCTCAGTCCCCATACTCTGTTACAATGTGTGTGTGTGTTTGTGTGTGTGTGTCTGTGTTCAATACAACTTTCAAATGAGAGAAAACTAGCAAAGTTTATATATGACAGAAATTCTGATTATGAGTATGACTGCTGTTCAAAAAGGTGAATTAACAGGAAGACCAACTAATTAATAAAAAAAAATGAATATATATATAGTTAAAAATATATAAATATATCTTTATTAAATTATTTAATTATAATTGATATTAATAATCTTTCTTTGCATTGAAATGGAATCCATAGTGGGCTCAGAGTGGCTCTGCGACCCGTTGCGCTGACACCATGGACGCAAGTTCGAATCCAGAATCCAGAGCCATGCCTCTTTGCCATCAGCAGCCAGAGTCTGAGAGAGCACAACTGGCATTGCAGAGGCGGTGGCTGGTCTTGCATAGTAATACAGGGAGCTACGAACAGACGTACGAATACAAATGTACGAAGGATCTTCAATCTGCATTTGAAGACAGCGAGTGACTCTGGCTGTTCGGACATCCAAGAAAAAGTTCGTTCCACCACTTCGGTGCCAGGTCAGAAAAAAGCCTGGATACTTGTATTCCGTGGATTTTAAGGGATGGTGGATCAAGCCGAGCTGTACTCGAGGCTTGGCTTTTGACCATTGCCATCAAGTACGGAAGGGCTGGTCCATTCTTGGCTTTGTAGGCCAGCGTCAGGGTTTTGAATCTGATGTGGGCAGCAGGAAGCCAGTGAAGAGAAGGCAGCAGTGGAGTTACATGGCTGAACTAAGAAACCCCAGAGTGACCCATGCCGCTGCATTTTGAATAAGTTGCTGGGACCTGATGGTGCGCAAAGAGAGACCAGCCAGAAGACAGTTGCAGTAATCAAGTCTTGAAGGGACGAGAGACTGAATAAGCACCTGGGTGGCCTCTCTACAGAGGAAGGGTCAAATTCTCTGGATGTTGTACAGGAGGAATCTGCATGACCGAGTCAGTATTTCAGCTGCAGCTCATTAACTGATTATTTTAGGCCCAACTTAATAGGTATGTTTGAGCAATCTGAGATGCAGAAGTCAGAAATGTGAGTTTTCGAGGAGAACTTGTGACTAAACTAAGTTGAGTTAACTCAAATACACTCTGTAATCAGTTACTGTATCACTGTAAGTTGACCTGACTTTTTTACAGTGTGGTTTAATACGTATCACAGAGCCTTCTTTTTCTTATCTACTAGCAGTTTTTTTTCTGAGCTGTTCTAAGCCTGCTCTGCAGTGTGTGATATTTTTTTTCCTCAAATGCCTTTCACCTTCTTCTACATTAATGGAGAAAGAAAAAGGCTGAGAATATGGCAGTGTTTGTGTTGTCCTTTCTGAAGCAGGTTCTGATGCTCGTCTGGAGTCAGAATCTCAGTCTCTGCCTCTTTCATCTTTGCCTTTTTCTCGCTGTGGTGTGCGAGAGGTTCTTGTTTCATGTCATGTCTTGTGCCGGAGTCGGTGGGACTCCAAAGGGACGCTCACCTGTGTGAAGGGGGCTGTGTGAACCCATCAACCCGGCGGGCGCTTTGTGCAGACAGGCGTGAAGCAGACTGCGCCCAAAGCACACGTCACACCCTGTTAGGAGATGCCTAACACGCTAAAGAGGTTAAACTGCTGCACTTGGCAAAGGCAATTTTATTGATAACTGTTTGAAGCCTCTTTTTCCCCCTGTCTCGAGGCCTTACGAGGCATCAGGCGTCTCCATCTTTATTCCGCTTGCCACTCTCAAGCGACTTCAAATGCGCCAAGACTCCTTCCTCTGCCTGGATGCTGGGAAGCGCACATATCCTGCTGCTGCTTCCTCTCTGCCTCAGCTGGAAAAATCAGCGCTCTGATCTGGCAGACAGTCTTCTGTAAATTCCCTCATCTCTCTGCTGTATGGAAATATTTATATTACCACTTTCTCTGATGCTGAAATGCGCAATGCAGCATCGTGAACTAAAGCTTCAGGCTTTTGCTGCTGCGCTGCTGAAGCTGCACATTGAGGGGGAGTCTTTTTGCACTGTGTTGAGGTTAATGCTGGGAGACACCCAAACAATTCACTATCACTAAATGTGTACTGTACAAACTAGTGTAAGTAAGTAAGTACAGCAAATAACCAGTACACCACACCTAAACTAGTTCTATAGACAGTAGATTACTAGATTTCTGCTGTATGTACTGTACATCTAGTGTAAAAGTAGAGTAATTGCCAAATACACCAGACCTTTTTATTTACAGTATTTTTACTGTATAATAAAATTACCACACTTTTAATTATTTCTAAAGACGGTTGATTACTAGATTTCTGCTGTAAGTACAGTAATTGCCAAGTACACCAGACCTTTACTCGTTCTTTACAGTATTATGACTGTATTCTAAAATTACAACACCTTTAATTATTTCTAAAGACACTTGTTTACTAGATTTGGTGGTCCAGCGGACTCAGGCGCTGTCACTATGCCCTGAGGATTATTGATTTAAATATACCAGGTCATGTTGCCTGCCATCAGCAGCCGGAGTCTGAGAGAGCACAGTTGGCCTTGCTCTCTCCTGGTGGGTAAATGTCTCTCTCTCTCTCTCTCTCTCTCTCTCTCTCTCTCTCTGTCTTTTTCTCACCACATCACTTCAGTGTGATGCTGGCCAGCACAGGCGTCTGCTAGTAGGTGCATCAGATCTGAGTATCCAGTGCCTTCTCTGACCTCGCTTGTTGGCCAGTGACGTTGCATTGGAAGCAGTTCGAAAAAAGGAAGAGGCTGGTTGCGCATTGTGTCGGAGGAGGCATGTGTCAGTTCCGCCTTTCCAGTGTTGGGGGCATTACATCTGATGGGGGGAGAGAGTACTAACTCTGGGTGGGTTGAGTAAAAAAAAAAAAAACAATAGTGTAAATGTACAGTAATTAACCAGTACAACAGTATGATAGCGTTTTATACAGTACTATTGCTGTGTTATAGACTTACAACACCACAAACTATTTCTAAAGACAGGTAATTACTATATGTGTAGTATTTACAGTAATTACTATATGTACAGTTGCCCCCCCCCACACCCCTGTACATCTACTGTCCACCCACAGCTGTATGAGGGCCCTATATTGTACATGTCAAGATAAAGGCACACATGAGAAATCTATTAAGCTAATGTCCGGGAATGACCATATTGACCATGATAGTGCAGTACTGTGTCTGACAACCCGCATCCACACACTCATCACCCTCATATTACATTTTACCCATCGATAATACTTTAATTAAAGGCCAATAATGTTCTCTAAATCAATGCAGATAAATGCTATGTCCAAATGTTTGTGGACAGCCCTTTAAATGAACACATTCAGCTACTTTATGACTTTACTACACCCATTACTGACAAAGATGTACAAACGCACACGCATAGCTTACCTATTAGCATCATGCTTAATGCCAGGCGTGGGCTCGAGAGGTATTAAGCCCCCAGCATTGAGCTGTGGAGCAGTGGAACTGTGTTTTAGGATGAGTTGGGGAGTTGGGGATAATGATGTAGGGTGGTGATCATCCAACGTCCTGATCTCATTAACGCTCCTGTCACTGAATGCAATCAGGTGTCCCAATACTTTTGTCCATATAGTAGATATTGGCCAGTGTTTATTAAGGTTCAGTGGTAGATAAAGGCCCACTGTTCCTGATGTCCACTTTGCTCCTTGTCCATTTCTCCAGCTAACCACGCTCTCCATCAGTCGCTCGTTAGCCTAAGGTTCTTGTTGTAGCCTAGACTCACAGGAGCAAGTCCAGCCAGCCCTGAGGGTCCTCAGAGGCAATCAGAAAGTCAAAGGTTAGTCACTTGTTGTGTCCGCCCCTGTGGCCAATTAGGTGCTCCTTGACCCACCTTAATAACATCTACTGTAGGCCTATCAGTTCTCACAGAGGGCCACAGAGGACTCTTGCAGTGCATCTGATGTTGTTAATGGGTGTGTGTGCATATCTGTAGATGTTGTACAATGGAAGAATTTATTGTCCAGAAGCTCAAGGACACAATGGTTCCAGTGCTATAGAAGTCGGAGAAGTGTTGCAATGACTAACGAAGGAAGAGAACAGCAACAGGGCAGCGAGTCTCTTCCCTATGGGCTTTCCTCCAGACTGCCAGTGGCATCCTGACTAAAGGCTCGGAGCAGAAATAAACCGGGCCAGTGCCAAACATCTTCATCACACCCTCAGTGATTGCGGCACTAATGCAGACATTAAGACTTTCTGGAGACATTTAACGAGAACTTCCTCACTTATCTCTGGTCTATGACGCACATAGAGCTAGAAGCAGAAATGCCACAGAGTTTAACTAAATTCTTGCACCTTCCTTTGAGATCAGACTCCATCCAAAGGGAAGAAGATCAGTTGACATTTGAGATTCTGCTGGAAGCTCCCTGGAGTGTGTGTGTGTGTGTGTGTGCTTTTCCCCTCTCAATGCAGCACATGCCCTGTCACTCTGTACCATGAAAACAAACAATAACCCAGTGTCCATCCCCTCCCTTTGCCCCCTGCGCCTTCACACACCCCATCACACAGTCCTGCTGCGCTTCACACAGACGAGCGTTAAAAATACATGTATAGCTCTCCTCATCCTTTATTCATTCTTACTCGCTCCTTTATGTTTATGAGACTCTGGGGCTCTGAGGGTCCATGCTGCTGACCCAGGGGTGTTCACAGGGGCTCCAGAAAAGTTCCTGTTTTTCAAATCTAATCCACTATAAATGAGGCCCCAAAACATAGAGTGCTGCGCCATACATACATGCATACTGTACGCAGAGATCATTACAGCACAGCTCGCTGTATGGAGGTTAAAGGCTATACCAAAAAACATGCTGAGCATTTATTTATTCAGTGTTTCTCAGAGGCGAGTCAACTAACAACTGAGCGAATCACTATTTCAGCACACAGTTTAAACATTTATTATTATTATTATTATTATTATTATTGTTGTTGTTGTTGTTGTTATTTTGATAGCAGTACAATTGCTTTGAAGCTGAATCCAAATCATCCAATAATAATAGTAATTATAATGATATAATAATGATGATAATAATAAATTATATTATTATTATTAATATTTGTATTGCCATTGTTTTTGTTATTGCTATTATAGTTATTGTTTTATTGCTGTAGCTACTATAAGTATGTGTAAACTTATATTCTATTTTTTTATAATTGTTTACATATCATAATTTATATTATATAGTTTACTATTTATAATTTATCTTTTTGAAAAAAAAGTATATCACAATATTAATCTCAATGGGTTTCTATGATGATGATGATAATAATAATAATAATAATAATAATAATAATAATAATAATAATAATAATAATAATTTCAATGGTTTTCTATGATAATAATAATAATAATAATAATAATAATAATAATAATCTCACCAATTTCTTATAAAAATGTTTGATATGAACAGTAATAATAATCACCCTCATCATTGTTATCATCATTACACTGGCTTTTACTACTACTAATAATAATAATCATAATAATGTTTTACTATTGTTTTTTGTAAGTATTTTTTGACTGTTTATGTGGTTTAGAAATAAATAGATAAATATATATTTAATACTGTTCTTGAGAAACCAGCAAATCCCCACCAGTGGAGGTCAGTACAGAGCAAAGGGGGACATATGGAACAGGAACTGCCTTAATTTATCCCCTGTCTGCCTGTACAGGCCTTAGTGTTGGTGATCAGATCTCTCTTTCTCTCTTTCTCCTCTTCTCTCTTCTGTGTGTGTGTGTGTGTGTGTGTGTTTGTGTGTGTGTGTGTGTGTCTGTGTGTCACTTTAGCATTAGACATGTCTGCTCTCTGTCTGCAATTGTAAGTACTCCCGGAGGAATGGCTTTTACTTATCCATGTGAGTGCCTGTGTGTGTGTGTCTGTGTGTGTAAGAAAGAGAATGGGGGGGGCGTTGGACCCTACCACACCGGACACATATTGATTAGATAATCACCCTGTCACCTAATACCAGTATCTTTTACATGCTCCCCTGCTGTGAGGGACAAGGCCTGCAGTGCTGACTGGAGGGGATCCTCACCCTCATTCCTTTCAAGTCCACCATCGTGCTTCGTATCTGTCCATGGTCTGTTTCTGTCTTGCCTCTCGCTCACTCTCTCTCTCTTTCTCCTCTCTCGGACTTAGAGAGGAACAGTGTCATTATTTGCTGAGATTGGGATGTCAATCCCTCCGCCCCTGACCCAGGTTTGGAATGCTTTGGCTTTTATTGGGGAAATGATTACTGGGTTATCTCCCCAACGCCACTCCAAGCCTTTTTACGCCTCCATCCTTATGCCTTCAGGCATGGATTGGATTTGATATCCAGGACAGTGCCATGGGAACTGCTTACCACTTCTTTTCCATTGTTCCTCCACTCCTCCCTCCACTCTAAATGCGTCTGTCTGTGTTTTCCTGATTCTGGTGATTTGCTGTATGTGCTTCTCCAGCATAGGCTATTTACCTCCTCATTCCTCCCCGCTGCCTTTCCAATTACCCATTCTCCTTCATGTAAAGTCTGGAGAGAAATAGAGGACGTGCGCTTGTATGTGTGAGTGCGGGTGCAGCGATGCTGTCCCGGCCACCTTGCCCCAGGTCAGTAAGGTCATTGTGCTTCTGCAGGTGTCTCTAACCCAACCCTAACCCCACCCTCAACCCAGTCTAAGTGCCCCTGACCTGATGTCTGCCCTGCATTCACACAGCCATTTTTCACACAAACATTTTGGCAGTATTTAATGTAATACAGCTTGTTTACTGATATAACTTGCATGACTTATTTACTTTCTTATATACGGCGTATTTGCTTTATATAATTATAAAACAAAATGTGTGTATTAATATAATTAATTTATTATATACAATACAGCCTTTACTGATATAACTTGCCTGACTTATTTACTTGTTTACTTTACATAATGCTCCCTGCTTATTAATACAGCATATTTGCTTTATATGATTATAAACCAAAGTGTGTTGATTTATATAATTCTTTTATTATATACCATACAGCCTGTTCACTGATTAAACTTGTTCAATTTACATACGCTAGCTTGATTATTTATATAACTCATTTGTATTATATATTCTAGCCTGATTATTGGTTTAAATGATTAGTGTTGTATATTCTATCCTAATTATTGGTTTAAATTATTTGTGTTGTATAATCTAGCCTGATTAATGGTATGCATTTTGTGCTGTGTATTCTAGCCTAATTATTGGTTTAATTTAAGTTGTTTTACATATTCTAGGCCGATTATTGGTATACATTATTTGTGTTATAACCTCTAGCCTGATTATCATTACCAATTGTGTTATATATTCTAGCATAAATATTGCTATACATTATTTGTGTTATATATTCTATTCTGATTATTGGTTTAAAATATTTGTGTTATATATTCTAGTCTGATTATTGGTATACATTATTTGTGTTATATATTCTATTCTGATTATTGGTTTAAATTATTTGTGTTATATATTCTAGTCTGATTATTGGTATACATAATTTGTGTTATATATTCTATTCTGATTATTGGTTTAAAATATTTGTGTTATATATTCTAGTCTGATTATTGGTATACATTATTTGTGTTATATATTCTATTCTGATTATTGGTTTAAATCATTTGTGTTATATATTCTAGCCTGATTATTGGTATAACATGTTTGTTTTATGCACCATCGCTTGATTATTGAGTTAACTGGTTTGCTTTAGTACCATAGCCTCTTTTACTGGTATACATATATTGTTTTATATACTAAAGCCAAAGTATTGAAGTAAGTTGTTTATTTTTACATAGTCTAGTCTGATTATTGACATAGCTTGTTTGTTTTATGTACTATATCCTGTTTACTGTTATATATATATATACTATGCACAGTTTGTTCATACCCAGTCTGGCTATTTAGTTTTTTTGTTTTATATACTATAACATGATTATTGGTCTAACTTGTTTATGTGCTACTGCCTGTTTACTGATCTAACGTGTTTGTTTTATATACTATACCCTGTTTACTGGTATAATTCATTTGTTTCATACTATAGCTTGTTTATTTATATAACTTGATGATCATGCAGATTTCTCTCTTTGTGTACATTGTGGGAAACATTGGGGGTTTCTTATGAAAATTTGTTTTATATAGTATGCATCTGTATTTGTGTTGACAGGGCTCTTAATAATAATAATTAGACTAATAATAATACTTTTTGAATAGTTTTAGTTAAATTGTTTTTGTAAAGATGTTTTTGAGCTTTCATTCACAAAATCCTCCAGAAATCTCTTTTTTTGTATAGTATTGTGCTCTGTAAATTTACATATTCCAACCTATTTAAAAAATAAACTCATAACAGCACAGTGTATTTTATTAAACCTGCATGTTCACAGACAGTGTCTTGCTTTCGTTGCTATTTTAACACCTTGGCATGGCTCGCGCTTCATCGGTTTATTATGTAGTATTTTTAATGCTGGAGGTTGAATTAAAAGACTCTTGGGGTGGGAGGAAAAAAAGACAGTCTCTCCATAAGAAGGCAAACAGCGCTTTGATTGCCTCTTCATTCCGCGCGCAGGCTGCTCTGGGTTTAGATTGTATTCGCCTGAGCTCTAATCCACCGTGTTGGGGTGGTGGCGTTGGGCAGCTCAGCGCCACTCAGCCCCGCACTTCATTAACCCCGGGCCCGGGACAATCCTGCAGGAGAACCTGGGATTTACCCCCACCACGAGCAAGAAAAGAAACCCTCCCTCTTTCACATGCAAAATCCTCCTGTGCGTGTTTTAACGAGCCTGGAGGAGCTTTGCTCGCAATCAGCTGCAAGAATGTCCCTCTTCACGAGCGGGGAGGCTCTTGGATTGCTTTCCACCACCATCATCATCATCATCATCATCATCATCATCATCATCATCAGTGGCATGTTTTTTTTTTGTTATCCAAGACTGTCATTTCATGCGTAATGCTGATGGAATTATGGCACATTTTTGGGCCTCGGCTTGTTGGCTGTAAATGAGCGCATGAGGCCATGCAGTAAGTGCCACGAGCCTGAATCTGCTCTGCTGTACGTGCAGCTCGATGCTCACCCTGTTATCGACTTTCAATTAAAAGCTATTACTGCCTTTTGTCTGCTCGTTAATGTGGCCATTCAGTGGCCGTGTCAGACACGGAGCGCGCTTTAAGGGCAGTTTGAAGCGCAGAGGGGAGAAAGGGGAGGGGCTGCTCCGCTAAGCAGCTGCCCCTCTACATCCCACCCCCCTCCTCCTTCTCTTCCCACCAACTGCCCCCCTCCGGCCCGCTGACCAGCTGCTGGAGCCTCTTGGCAGCGAGCAGGCGAGCAGCACCGCGCATGGGGAAACAAGGGGGATGGAAACAAATGCCATTTTCCAAATGGGATCATTTAGGGCACTTAAAACAATTACACACTCTGGTGACCATTAATATTTCATCCACGTGTTGGTTATGGAAACGCAATGATGAGTGCTGATACTGTGCGGGGTATACAGTGCAAAATGGCACAAGTGTGTGTGTGTGTGTATGAGTGTGTGACAGTGTGTGTGTCCACTCTCCTGCTGTAAATGTCAGTTGTCATCCGTTTTCCAGACGTGCACTATGAGATAGTGTTTAAAGCCCCGCTCGCGCTGCTCCATTCCCGGCCCCTGATTAGAGTGATATTTGTGGTCTAATCTATTAATAAGAAAGAGAGGAGTTCAACTTTAAAGCCTGAGTGGCTGAATTAAGTTCCTGCCGCTGGCTGCTCGCTGTGTAAAGCCTCCTGAAAGTCTCGGAAAGGTTAACGCTGGCGAAGGCTCTCCCTTCTGCCTCGCACCTCCTTATTAACTTCTAACGTTTTTCTCCCTTTCTTTTTTTTTTAGGTTTGACAAATTAAATCCACCATGCTAACCAAATAGTGCAGGCTTTGAGCAAAGTGTCTGACAGTCGTGTTGAAAAATTATTCAAACATATTTTTTTGCACTAATAGAATTTTCTGAAGCGTAATTTTTGGAGTTCGGTGGATTTGGAGGGTTTTTTTATTGTTGTTTTCTAAGAAATTCCTAAATAATAAAAAAAAGTCTAAGGCTGGTTTCTACTTCCAATTATTATTATTTTTCCATTTAAAATATCACGCATAAACTGACTATGTCCAATGAAAAAATAACGGCTTAATTTTCAGTGAAAGTCAAGGCAAAAAATAAATAAATAAATAAATAAATAAATCCAAGTCATTTGGAGCATTTCTATTGGCCAATTCATTCAAATTAGATATGCAATGTAAAGAAAAAACTGACATATTCAAATAGTCAAGAAGTGAACTTGAGGTGGGTTTTGCTTGGAAGCGACGATATGCTTTCATTCCTCAATAATAAGGATACACTTGAAATATCATGCTTGTTTTCCAGTCATGAAACCTCTTCAGAAAATGACCTGTTTTTTCTATTATTTTTGTATTTTATTTTATTATTTTGTTTGTGAGATTTTGATGATCATTTCCTCCCCAGTTGCTTGAGTCTAATCTCTCAGGGATGGACTCCAAACCATCCTCGCCCTTCAGCAGCTGACACCCACTCTCCCATCCATCAGAAATACAGCTTTTGGTTTGAGAGATCAGCCAATTAATTAAGATTTACAGTCGTGTTAAAGTCGCAGCTCTGAACTATGCTTCCAGATTTAGACCAGATTTAGACTCCTCTTTCTTTCATGCAGGAAAATAAACCAGACGAACAGAAAACAGAGAGGCAGAGACGCGTCAAGTGCTCTTGTGATTAATCCCTTTAACTAAACCTAAGAGTTTCAATACTTGAGGCATTACGCACGGTCATGCCCGTGGTGCTGCTCTGCGAGAGTCAGGTTTGATTGGATTTTGTCCTGCCTAAACACTCTTTAAGTGGATTTCCCTCGGCCTCTCGGCGTCTGTCCACACTTCACGTTGTATCATATCATCATGGCACGTCATTTAGTGAAAGATCTTTATTAGCACATTTATAAAAGTAATTCTCCTCACTTCAAGTCCCCCCTCCGTCATGCGTAATCAGCAGCTGTAAGAGTTCTCCCCCCCCCAAAAAAAAAGTTCATACCGCTGAAGCACAGGAGGGGAGTCTAAAGAGAAAAGTCATCTGGAAATACGAGAATCACTTCACAAATCAATATTCTCCATATACACATTCACCAAAAGAATGACAAGATATCGTTTCAACGGCTTTATACAGAAAATGCACAAATGTCTGTGCGAACACATCGGGTCCGGGCAATAGGCGGGGTGCACCAAAACACCCAGCCCGTCCTTATACCACAACTGGTCAGCGGGTGTTCGTCATGGGTTGACACCAAAGTATTTATCTATTATTTATTTATTTATTTATGTCTGAAATGTCCACCAAGTGCCTGCACCCTTTACGCAGCCGTTATATGTCCCTTTGCGCCTTTACGCATGCCTGGCGCAGTCTTTTACGCACCTTGTACGCGTCCCTAATACAGCCGTTCTGCGCACCTTATCCGTCCTCCATAACTCCCTAATGTTTTACGCATCCGCACTGCGCCCTTTACGCGTCCGTTACGGAGCCGTTATATGTCCTATTGCGCCTTTTACGCATTTCTTTTACGCGCCTTTTACGCGTCCCGTACACACCCGTTTTGCGCACCTTACCCGTCCCCACCTAACGCGTCCTTTACGCACCCGGAACGCGCTCATTACGCGCGCCATGTGTCCTTCACACACACACACACACGCGCGTCCGTTTCGCTGCGTGCCAGCGCGCTTGTTACACAGTAACTGTTATGGCATTTGAGCAAAGGTTTCGCAGTGCATATCTTCTGTATACTCTCTGCCTCGGACCTGCCTTCGTTCCTTCAGTGCTTCTGAACGTCTTCACAACTCCAGTGCGTTTTGTTGCCGCGCGTAAAAGCCGCTGGAGCGGCCAAACGGCCGTGTTGCTATTTCCCCTTGACTGGATTTAGAAAGGAATCTAATTCAGGACCGTTGCCAGTGACATTTTTAGAGTGCTGTTCATGGTCATCATCCTCGCGTGTGGAATAAAGGACGAAAAGAAAGCCTAGATGAGAAAAACGAGATTTGTCTTTGAACCAAATATTCATATGTACACGAATCGCGATTTTCCTTTTGTACGTTGGAGAGGCTTTGAAGAATACGTGCTCCGTTTTGACTCGCAAAAATGGAGAGCTGGAACTGCTTGAACAGTTTATATACAGGATACAGGGGCTTGTAGTGTAAATGGTCAAGACGCGTAACTATCATTACTGCTTAGCCAATAATAATAATAAGAAGAAGAAGAAGATGTGGCAATGGTAATAATAATATGCCCCTGATGTGTTTTCCCCTTTGTCGTTATTATTGCGTCCTCTGTAACCACTTTCCTTTGTATCCTGAACGTAAACAGTAAAACTAGCTATATAAATATATCATTTAAATACAAAGGGGGAAATAAATAATGAAATAAATTAGGACTGACATTGGTAGTGAGTTCACCGAGTCTTTGACATTGAGTAAGTACAGTGGCTTTATGATAGATCTCCGTAGTTTCAGACTGGTGTTCTTTCCTGTCTCTGGTTGTTAGAGTTCAAAGCTGCCAGGGTTTGAGTGTTTGTTTCATTTGTAGATAAAGCCCCACGCACGCTGCTCAGTTCATCGTGGCGGGGTGGGTCTGGGGAGCACTCCGGACAAGGGGGGTAGAGGAGGTGGCGGAGGAGGCGGCTCACTAGCGCCGCCCTGCAGGCCGTGTAGAAGGATGCGCGGTACGAGGGGGCGCTGCAGGGCCGGAGGGGGTGCCGAGGCTCCTCTGTACAGGTAGAGAGCTGCTCCGGGGTCCAGGTTGGACACCAGGCTCTGGGGGTAGAAGTAGGGCGAGGGGAACATCCTCTGCAGCGCGGAGTAATTCCCTGCCTCGGCCAACAGTTCCAGTCCCACCGCAGTCTGCCTCTTCCACTTCGTCCTTCAGCAGGGTGTGGAGAGAGGGGAGAGGTCAGTAAATACATGCATAGTAATGTCGTCAGTGTCACGCAAAAAACTGTGTGAGGAAAATGGGAATTTTACAGAGGGTCATTTCGGAGCATTTATATTGGTCCATTCACCATGAAATCTGACAACAATTCAGATTCATATTATTGTCAAAAAGTGGAAAATGGCACAAAAAACACGGAGATACGAGGTCTTGTTGCGTCACAGCATTGGTATACATAATAATGTTCAATAATCTACATTATTTTTGACCTAGCTCTACCCATATATATAGATTTATATATATATGTGTGTGTGTGTGTGTGTGTGTGTGTGTCAAATTTGAGAAATGACCCATAACGAATTGCAATAAAATCTTCTTCAAAAAAAAAATTCAGTGACTATATATATATATATAATGTTTATATGATATTAAAGTATCAATATCTTTATATATAATACAATATATAGCTTATATATAATAAACAATATATATATAATGTTTATATAATATTAAAGTATAAATTAGCATTATATATAATACAATATATAGCTTATATATAATACAATATATAGCTTATATATAATAAACTATATATATAATGTTTATATAATATTAAAGTGTCAATTAGCTTTATGTATAATAACATTTATAGCTTATATATAATAAACAATATATATATAATGTTTATATAATATTAAAGTAGCAATTAGCTTTATATATAATACAATATATAGCTTATATATAATAAAATATATATATATAATTTTATATATAATAAAGTAGCAATTAGCTTTATATATAATAAACTATATATATATATAATGTTTGTATAATATTAAAGTAGCAATCAGCTTTATATATAATACAATATATAGCTTATATATAATAAACTATATATATAATGTTTATATAATATTAAAGTAGCAATTAGCTTTGTATATAATAAACTATATATATATAATAAAATAGCAATTAGCTTTTAATCACTTAATGTAGCTAGCATTCATTTGTAGGATTTGCAGTACTGTAGTATCCACTGATTTTCAACTTCACTGAAAATCCGAATCTGATCGTTAATAACATCAATGTAATCACCATCACAGTCTAGTAAATGTGATTTGGGGGACTGGTGGTTTAAATAAGCCTGTATCAAATGATTCTGTAAGATCCTGTAAGACTGTGTTTGTGAGTGAACTGGTCATTATAACGCAGCCAGTTCAACCCCTGTTCAAGTTTGCTGTGAAAGTTCACTGGAGGAATAACTGAAGCGGACAGCAGAGGAAGGGAGACCAGTCGAGATTTGCCCTTCCCATCAGAGCGGAGGGTAAACGGGAACTTGGCAGGTCCATGTTGTCTCGCCATATGGCGCACTGGTGTCTCAAAGTTCCAGAGAAAAAAGTCTCAAACTTTGCTGAAACTGCAGCCTATAAAAACCCCACAGCGATCAGAGCACCGAGGCGCTGAGCAGCTCCCGCTCGAAGCTGCGGGAACACGGACAAAAGGCACGTCTGCCTCTTAATAATTCATAATTATAATAATTGTCTAACGGTTTAGTTAGAGCGGTTAATAATTGATGCGGCGGGGATGCGGGGATGTATAATTCATGGGGGGAAGTGTTGTGTTTTTTGTATTTATTTCTTAGGCGATTATTTAGCCGGACAAAAGCGCGTGGAGGGGAAGAGTTTGTGGAAATCATCTCTCAGGTCTCGAGCGATTAGGACCTGATTTCTCCTCACCTCTGAAGCCGGGGGCAGATTTCACTTCAGGAACGAACCCGACATTTACTGGACAGTTGAAATCTCACAAAATAAGCCATAACATTAAAACACTCTTCTGTTTTCTGTCCTTTTTAGCTTATTTATGTATTATTATTTAATCGTCATAAAGTATCATATTTTTTTTGTAAAACATTTTTCTGGACATCAACATTTTCCTAACGAAATACACATTTTGTAAATGTGTGAAATAGACGTTTTTGTGCTCTTTAAAGAGAAAAACTGAAAAAAATGTCAATAAAAATTAAAATTATTGATTATTTATGTTCTCATGGTTTCTGCTTTTCCGTCAGCATGATCGTTTGATCGTAAGTTTCAATGACAGATAGGGATATTAATAGCTGCGCTTGGTAGCTTCAGACATAAAAACCTCGTATCTCCCTTTCCATTTCAGTATTTGATATGAAGTGATTCTGCCTCTTGTTTTTTTTTTTGTTTTTTTTTTGTTTTTTGCATGATGTGAAAATTTCACTAATTAATGAACGACTAAAAGAAATGCAGCCAGAAGACTATAAATATATTTAATATTTATATTTATATTATATTTAACATCTCTAATATCGAATGGGTTCAGTACTCAAACCGTTAGCTTCAGTAAAGGAGGTGCAGCAGCCCTCCGCTCAGTCCAGTCCAAACCCTGATCATGATCTAAACTACAGGGTCAATGAGATGAGATGACTTCATAAACAGAGTTTTTTTCTCATTATAAAAAGTGCTGCATTAAATAAACACGATTAAAATGTTGCACCAATAAATGTATTTAATTTTGCAGTAATTTAAAATCTTGTATATCTGAACTTCTCTGCTGAAGAGACTGGAATCGACCACACGGCGTGTATTCAGATTCTTAATGGACTTTTAGTTGGATAAGGTCTTAATATTAGATCTTTAATATAAAGACCCCATATAAAGATCTTTATATTTAATATATAGGAGGTTTAGATACCCCCCCCCCCCCCCCCTTCAACACACACACACTCTTCCTGTCCAGCGTTTTGACCCCCCCACCCCCACCCCCGAGTGTATGCCGTCAGCGTGTGCAGTGGTTCTGTACCTGCGGTTCTGGTACCAGGTCTTGACCTGTGTGTCGGTCAGGTTGAGGGAGGCAGCGAGTTCCATGCGGTCCTGCACGCTCAGGTACTTCTGTCGCTCAAAGCTGCGCTCGAGCTGCGCAAGCTGGTGATCTGTGAAGGCCGTGCGCGCTTTGCGGGGCTTTTTGAGGCGCACCTGAGGACTGTCCCTGCTGCTGGAGATCTCCCTCTCTGCCTCGTCCTTCACTGCGGAGACACGGTGAAGAGCAGGGTGAGGAAACAGACAGACTATATATATATATATATAAAATCTAAATTGTCATGGCAATAAAGCACACCAAACATAATAAATAATAACAGTAAATAATTAAAAAAATAGACACAGCACATTTACCGTCATCTTTAACATTTGCTTCATTGCAGTTGTTTTCAAACTTGATGGAAATTTGCATAAATTCCATAAATTACAAACACATTCAAATTCAATGCATCTGAAATTGAAAGACTCTTACATAATTAATGAACTTCAGACTCTTCTACATATATGTTACTCAGTATGAGTGTCAGTGTTGAATCAGACAATGTCACGTGACTGTTTTTGCATCATCAACACTAAGACAGATGTGGGTCAGTGCATCGCTGCTATCTCTGTTCTCTGTGTTCATTTTAAGAATGTGAACGCAGACTCTGTGAGCCATGGTGCTTAAGGGTGTGTGTGAGAGAGTGAGACAGAGAAACAGATAGAGAGAGAGAGAGAGAGAGAGAGAGAGAGAGAGATGAGCTAGTTCTCTGTGTAGACCTCCTGCTCCTCTCTGTGAGGCTGTGTTTCTCTGAGCTGCTCTCTCCTCTGCTTCTCTGTGCTGTGCTGCTCTCTCTCCTCCTTCTCCTCATCCTCCTCTTTCTCGCTCTCTCTGTGAAGCTGTGTTTCCCTGTGCAGAGCTGTGTAAGACCCCTCTAGCTGAGTGTGAAGCTGTGTTTCCCTGTGCAGAGCTGTGTAAGACCCCTCTCACTGTGTGTGAAGCTGTGTTTCCCTGTGCAGAGCTGTGTAAGACCCCTCTAGCTGAGTGTGAAGCTGTGTTTCCCTGTGCAGAGCTGTGTAAGACCCCTCTAGCTGAGTGTGAAGCTGTGTTTCCCTGTGCAGAGCTGTGTAAGACCCCTCTAGCTGAGTGTGAAGCTGTGTTTCCCTGTGCAGAGCTGTGTAAGACCCCTCTAGCTGAGTGTGAAGCTGTGTTTCCCTGTGCAGAGCTGTGTAAGACCCCTCTAGCTGAGTGTGAAGCTGTGTTTCCCTGTGCAGAGCTGTGTAAGACCCCTCTAGCTGAGTGTGAAGCTGTGTTTTCCTGTGCAGAGCTGTGTATGACCCCTCTAGCTGAGTGTGAAGCTGTGTTTCCCTGTGCTGAGCTGTATAAGACCCCTTTCACTGTCTGTGAGGCTGGGTTCCTCTGTGCAGAGCTGTGTAAGACCCCTCTCACTATAAGTAAAGCTGGGTTCCTCTGTGCAGAGCTGTGTAAGACCCCTCTTACTATAAGTGAAGCTGGGTTCCTCTGTGCAGAGCTGTGTAAGACCCCTCTCACTATAAGTGAAGCTGGGTTCCTCTGTGCTGAGCTGTGTAAGACCCCTCTCATGGTCTGTGAGACTAGTTTCTCTGGACTGAGTTGAAATGCTTATTTTTCTCTGAGTTGTGGTGTGTGTTATGTATGTGTGTGTGTGTGTGAGAGTGAGAGAAGGAGAGGCTGTGTTTCAATGAGCTGTGGTGTGTGAGGCTGGTCAGAGAGTGGAGCTGAGGAGCAGATAATCCGCCTAATTGAGCCACAGGGGGACGGAGCCCCTCAAATCTGAACAGCACTGGGACAACTGCACCCACTCCCCCAAATATATACACTCACACACACACTCTCTCTCTCATATGCTGTCGCATATAAACTACTACACTCTCTCTCACACACACACACACACACACATTTTTACTCATACGTTCTCACACACTGTCAAGCACACTCTTACACACGTTCACATACTCTTTACAGCGCTGTGGACGCGCTGAGCTTCGTTCTGATCACCCTCTCCTCAGCTCTTCTCTGAGTCATGCCATAGAAGAACTACCATGTTCTCTAAAGGACGTTCAAGAAGTGACTGTTTAAAGACCTCGTGTTTGTGTGAAGAACCTTCTAAAGGTTCAGTACTGCTTAAAGATTTTTCAAAGAAGCCAACAATAATTAAGGAACCATTGTTGTTTGGTGGTTGGGTTTACACTGAGCATGATCATGATGTGTGTGTGTGTGTGTGTGTGTGTGTGTGTGTGTGTGTGTGTGTGTGTGTGTGTGTGTGTGTGTGTGTTTAGCCTACATGTCTACATTATGTTGATGCCACTAACAACAGTGTTAGCCTATTAGTAGCCTCATAATAATGTAAGGCTAATAGAAGTAACATGACTAATCATTCAACAACAACAAATACCATCATCATCATCACTGAGGATGAAGAACGAGAATAATCACACCTTGTAAAGGTTTTACACTTTTAAGGTGCAGCTGTTAAATTGTTCTTTACCTATTTACCCCCCTGCTTAGGAAATGTGTGCTCTATTTATCCTATCTTATTATAATTATGTCTTATCTTATTATAAAACATTTGGTATTATCTCAAATATATATATTTATATATATTATTATTTTAACAGGGGGAGTATATATGTATTTTTATATACCCACTATTACAATAGAAAAGAAAGATGGTACTCTATAACTATATAGTAGAAATATATAACAGAAAATTAGAAACATTGTAGTGAATAACTTTCTCCAGCTCAATCAAGTAACCAATAATGTAATTAATATATATTATAATAATTTATATGTATTATATATAATATATAATAACATGTAATTACAATATAATACAAATAATTAGCAAAGATAAATGAATTAATACATTACTTAGTTATAATAATAATAATAATAATAATAATAATAATAATAATAATATCCTGAGTGTAAAAAATATTTTTTCCACTGATTTGATTTTTTTAAGTCCTGGTGTGAATGTGTGTGTGTGTTATTAAAATCAGTGTTAAGCAGAAATAAACTGGGCAGGATGGGAAATATTATCACTCTCATCTAAAGAGACTGGAGAAGCTTTTTCAGTCCCTTCCTATTCCTATAATCCTCATTTCTTCCTGTACTGTACAACTGTAATAATAATAATAATAATAATAATAATAATAATAGTAATGAATTGGGATGTGTTTTCTCCTGCTTACCTATGTATTCAGTGGCGTTCAGATGACTATAATCTGGGATTAAAATGGACTGAACACTACACATCATTTGTTATTAAAAATAAGCAGATTTACATGTATATTATAATGTGTCCAGGTTCGTTAGCCAATAGTTTTAATTGCAGTTAATTAAAACCACAATTAAGTTCACTGTTAATTTCTCTCCGTTCTTGATCCTCTTTTATAAATTTCCTCTTTTATCTGTAGGTTATTACGGGTTGTGTGTTAAGCTCTCTGTCTTGGGAATGATGTTATAGTTCATGTTATTAAATATAACTTTGTTGAGAAACTGTTCGTTAGTGATCTCAGTCCTCCGTGGCGCTCAATACATCCAGATCATTGAAGTACTGGACTGTAATTATATTACCTTTATACTCGCTGTCTGAGGACGAGTTGCTGTGGATCTTGTCCAGTATGAAGTCATCCTTGCTCGCGGTCCTGCCCGGCTCGTGCTGCGCGGTGCTGTAAGGCGCGCACGCAGCCAGAGGTTTGCAGTCCGCCAGTATGTCTCTGATGAGGAAGGAGGAGGTGACGGTGCGCGGAGGAGCTCCGGGCAGCCCGAGGAGCGGCCGGCGTGGGGAGGGGGGCGAGGAGCATGCGCTGCTGTCCCGCTCAGGGTCCCGGTCGACATCAGAGCCTGGACTCAGCTCCAGCGGCGAAGAGGAGCAGCAACCACCTACACCTCCACCTCCTCCACCGCCTCCTCCGACCACTGCTGCTGCCCCCTCGGCCTCTCCGTCCAGCAGCGCCGGGGGGCCGCGGGACAGCAAAGAGTCAATACCGAAAGCGGAGCCCGAAGCGCCGGGCGCCTCCATCACCAACAGGCCCGAGATCAGGGGCTCATCCGAGGAGAACTGGAGGAGTTTGGAGAGTGAGGGAGGTCTTGTCTGGAGGGGAGGGCGCGTGCTAAAGTAGTAATAATAATAATAATAATAATAAAAATAATTAAATAATAAAAGCTGAGGGTTTAAAAACAAAATAAAAATTATTTACAAAATAATAAAAAAGTCAACTAAAAATAAAACGCTAGCATGGATAAATATTAGTAATAATAAATTAATAAATAATACAATAATACAAATAATAAAACAAATAAATTAATAAAAAAAAATAGAAAAAAAATAAATTACAAAAAGCCACAATCAGTCATAAAAACTGGGGTTAAATCGAGGTCCATCCAGGTGGAAAATCCCAAACAGGTGCTGAAAGATGCTGTTCATCCAGGGGTTTGGAAGTTCTTCCTTTTGTCCTTTTTTTTTTTTTTTTTTTTAAGTTTTACATTAAAAATAAAATAAATCGCTGTATGAAGCAGATTCCCACCCAGCGTCCAGGGTCACTCTGCTCTCCTCTGCAGCTCCTCAATCTTCAGCAAAAACCAAAAATCAAGAACCAATAAAAGCCTAAACTGAAATTTCTGAATCTTCTGAATCCGGTTTCTGAACCAGCGCGAGTCTGAATTATTGATAGGAAGATTTCAGGAGGATCATTGTTGAGAAACACTGCGATGTAAACACACACACACACACACACTCACACACACACACACACACTCTTCTTCTCTCTCACACACACACACGCTCACACACTCGGGTGTAAAAGCCCGAGCTCGGACGCAGCAGAAGAAGAAGATGAGGAAGATGAGGAAGAGGAGGAGGAGGAGGAGGAGGAGGAGGAAGGCTGGCAGCAGAAAGGAGGACACGCAGCTTAAAGACTCGCATTGGGGGAAAAGTGCAGCTTTAAAAATGAACTTTGTGCTGAAAGTGAGCCGCTCCTGTAGCGGGGTTTTTAAAGATGCCCGTGTCACGTGGCTTCCCGACGCGCTTTCCTATTGGTTGGCGGCCGTTTTGGGGTGGTGACTGGACGAGAGTGGGACGCTCTTACCTCCCACCCACCCCTCCCTCACTTTGATTAAAAGAGACACTGAGTTCATTAGGCGACTCGGATCCAACTGTTTACGGGGCAATTTTCAGCCTGTTTGCTCTCGTGACGTCACGGAGGGGGTTTATAATGGGGTTGTTATGAGGAGGGGAGCCGAGGGGAGGGGAGGGGAGGGGAGGGGAGGGGAGCGGGAGAGGGGTGCTCCCACACAGCCTCTATACACTTCTACACGTAGACTGAGGAGTTTACTCGTTCATGAGGAAACAGAGCTCAGGACCTGTTCTCGGATCGGGCTGTTTGGATTCAAAGGCATTCAGAAAACGGGTGCTCGTGATGTTCTGTAAGTGCTGGAGGTTCTAGATAGTGATAACACACGTCACAAAAAATAAATAAATGCATAAATTAACAGTTCAAATAACTGAAGAATTTAGAGGCTTTAATGAAACACTGATTCACTGATTACAACTTATTACCTTTATTTAAACTATAATGTAAACATCATCATCATCATCATCATCATCATCATCAATTGATAGATAGGCATTAGCCAAAACAGGAATAATAATAATAATAATAATAATAATAATAATAATAATAATAACAATAACAATAACAATAACAATAACAATAACAATAATAACAATAATATAGATGGACAAACAGACAGGCAGATAGACAGATAGATAGATAGACATAATAACAATTTAGATATAATAATAATAATAATAACAATAATAACAATAATAATAATAATAAATTATAGACAGACAGACAGACAGATATATATATATATATAGATAGATAGATAGATAGATAGATAGATAGACATAATAATAATTAGATAAAATAATAATAGTGATGATGATGATGGTGAGATCATGATCAAATTATATTATTATATATTAATT
Source organism: Salminus brasiliensis (assembly GCF_030463535.1). Taxonomy (NCBI): domain Eukaryota; kingdom Metazoa; phylum Chordata; class Actinopteri; order Characiformes; family Bryconidae; genus Salminus; species Salminus brasiliensis. The sequence continues at coordinate 6,464,436 of NC_132895.1, read as the reverse complement.
ATATTATTACTACTACTGCTAATAATAATAATAATAATAATAATAATAATAATAATGAGAACAACAACAGCTATAATAATAATAAAAATAATAATAATCATCATCACCATCATCATCATCATCACCATCATCATCATAATAATAATAATAACAATGAGAACAACAACAGCTATAATAATAATAATAATCATCATCATCATCACCATCATCATCATAATAATAATAATAATAATAATAATAATAATGAGACCAACAACAGCTATAATCATCATCATCATCATCATCATCATCATCATCATCATCATAATAATAATAATAATAATAATAATAATATTAAGACCACTCCTAATACTGATACTTTTATGAATGATTAGGAACTGTTCCAGAGTCCAGAGTAAAGTCTCCTCCCCTGTTTGATGCTGAGACTTCAGAGAGTGATCAAAGTGCTCAGTGTGTTGAGCTCGTGCAGTAGTTGAGTGTTAATGACTTATAATGGGCGGCAGCTTCTCTTTCTGAAAGCGCAGCGGGGGGCGCTAAACTCCGGCGCGTCTGAGGCGCTGTATTGTCCTCCTTTCACGTCTTTCTCTGGAGCAGTTAGCCCCTGGTGACTTCTCGACAGGTCCCAATAATCTCCCCCTCCCTCCCCTCCGTCAGAGCAGCAGATTGGAGGCGCTGTCCGGCCTGGAGGAGCTGCTGCCTCTCCCAGCGCTCCCAGCGCGGCTGCAAGCTGTCACACACACGCGCGCGCGCGCGCGTACACACACACACACACACAGGCTGGGAGCAGAAAGCCACTATGCAGCTTTTACACGTTTACTGTCCTGCTTTATAGGCCCAGCAGTCTAGGACTGTGTACGTGTATGAACACATAGAAGAGAGTGTATATGTATTACCTACAGTCTTACCCAAAAGTTTGGACACCCCTGATCAAATGACACGTGTTGTTGATTATGCCAGTGTCCATGGTGGCATTTCCTCTACAGGAAACAAATGCAATAGATTTTAAAACAATTTGTATTTATGTATTTATCTGTTTATCTGAATTATCTGAAAAAACACTGATGCATGTAATGTGTTATGCATGTAATCAGTAATTATCTGCACTCATAGCACTTTACCACGTTACCCAAACTTTTGCGTTAGACTGTATATATGCACACAACACAAATAATTATATCAAAAAGTTACTGTAAACAAATAAATACAGTAAAAACAATAATTTCTCATTTTAAAGACGGTAGTTGAGATCTTCTGAGCTAGTTTGGAGAACAGACCTTGGTTCCAGACGTCTCCTGGAAAGCACTCACTGGACAAACGTTTGATAGTACCTAAATTTATTTGCGCTATATGTCCAAATATTTGTGGACACCACTTCTAATGAATATATTCAGCTACTTTAAGTTACACCAATTGCTGACATAAACCTATTTGTACTATGCCTAATGCCAGGCGTGGGCTAGATGCATATAAAGCCCCCCAGGTTGGTTGGTAATCTTCCAACATACTGACCTCACTAACTCTTTTGTAGCTCAGTGCAATCAAATCCTCACAGCAATTCTAGTAGAAAGCCTTCTTCCTTGGACAGTAGAGACAGTTACTCCAACAAATGCAGGATAAAGTATTTTTTTAAACCTTTGATTTCAGAAGAAACAATAAATGAGCAGGTGTCCCAATACTTTTGTCCAAATAGCGTATCATTGGTAGACAAAATAGAAGACTTAACTTAACACATTGGAGTTGCCTCCTGCTGATTCAGTGCTGTAGCCATGCCAGTTGCAACCTAGTAGACTTACACTACCGTCCCTCCATTCTGCATATATTCATTATACCTTTGCAATTATGAGGCCACTCTGATACAATATGGGCCTTGTCAGAAGCTGCATATACAGCAATCCCTTTTGTATGCCTCTATGTGTTGTTAAAAAGAGTTACTGGCATGCACCTACACTTATTATGGGATTTTAAAACAACTAATGCACGCAGGAGGGTTTTATTGTATACAGCGTTGGACCAGGAACTACAAAGAACATTATTTTGTGATCAAATGCAGCTACAAGGGGAGGACAAATTCACACATGAAAAAGGGGCTTTACTTTGAAGTAGCAATCTCAAAAGCAGCTAGACAGATGACTCATGTTAGGTTGAATGCTAATTAGCGGTTTTGTGTGAGCGCTACAAGAAGTTTAGCAATCAGGGCTTTGACACGGCAGTTCCAAAGAATCCAGACGATCAGTGTTTCCATAGTCGGAGCATCCGCTACAAAAACAGCAAGCTATTTCAAGTGTAAAACCTTGAGAATCATGTAAACAGAGACCCAGCAAACACAGCAGTAAGATGGCTGCAAGCTTAAAAGCTCACACTGGAGGATAGAAGGATACTTAAAACCACAATAATATAACCTGAGAAAAGACATCAGAATTGAGTCAGCACAGCTCTGTGAGCCAGCCTCAACACTAACCGCATGTTGGGAAAAAATATTGGCTGTAATGAAGGCCAAAGATGCTCAGCTTGGTGCGAGGAGAACAGCACTGAGCAACGGTCAGATGTAACACTGCCGTTTTTTAAGATGATTGTCTCTTGGACCTGTCTTCTAACTCACCCACTTTAACTTCCACTCACTGACTCATGTTTAGCAGGCTGATGATTCCCCACAAGGGGGCGCTGTGGTGCTTCACACCAATAGACAGATTTCCACCAACCTGTGAAGCTAAGCTTTGGATAAATGCTATTTAAGGGCTTAAACGCACAGGCCAGTGGTGTATCACAAGGATTTTAAAGCTTTTATTTAAAGGTTTTTTTAATAAACGCTAAATAGTGCTGCTTTAAGACAAAATCCAAAAGTGGGCTTAGGAACACACTCCTTAATCAGATCTTAATCTGCCAGATTTTACTCATCCCAGTGTCCCGGGACAGAGAGTTATCATAATTTACAAATTAATTTCCCAGGAGAAAGGTGCATATTTATACTTTTTAAATAAGTTAACCATATAAACTAAAAAAAAAAGCTTTGGTGTGTGGACAAAACAGCTGCAAAGGTATATGGCATGGTTATGTTCTCTAACTAGGTGATACTGAGGATACTGAAGACGTATCCTTGAGCAAACCGTCCCAGTGCAAAGCAGGGTACCACCCCAGTGCCAAGCAGGGTCCCATTGCTCAGTGAACCACCCAGTGTTAAGCAGGGTACCACCTCCAAAATATCATGAATTTATGGTATATTTTAGGCAACATGAATCTTATGGAAGTCATTAAGGTCCATAACTCTTCTGAATGGTTAAAAAAGAGGTAATCAATATGATGCTATGAAAAGGAAAATAGTGGAAATATCGTAATGAAGAGTCTGTGCATCAATCTTTTCAGGGGGATGAGTGGAACATGCTGGTAGGGGTTTTCTGTCTCAGCTAGAGGGTGAATGGCACATGCAGGTGGCTCCATGGTGGTGGAGTCAGTCTGGAGGGCAGCAGCAGGGACACCCAATCAATGTCAATCTTACACCAGCATCAAATCAGACAGGAGGGCTGTTCAGCTTGGCAAAAAGAAACACATGGATACTTAGATTGTACAGTAAAACATGCAGTGCAGACAGTAACTCCAGCTATCCTCTCTATAACAGACTAGCTAAAAGGGAGAGCCAGAAGGAAGCACAGACATGAGGAATCCCTGGAACATCGGTGGCCCTCTGCTCAAACACCAGCAAACCTGAATGAACATGTAAGAGCATTAAGACAACATCTCAGAACCATGGACCACTAGGGCTACACATTTTATCTAATAGGGAAGATAACAATTTAAAGCTTGACTAAACAAACAAGTTTACCTGTCCAGGACAGGACATTTAAAATCCAGGACATTCCAGTACAACCCTGGTTCATAGAAAACCCTAGGATGGGGAACTATAGCTACAGTATGCTCAGGGGCACCAGAAGATCTCACTCTGACCCCAACTATGGTGCAAACACAGCTTCATCAGCTGCATCTCTTCATGTTTGATCATTCTAATCCCCCATATACACTAAATTAGAGATTTGATGGACACCATGTGAAAGTCAAATAACTTTAATGTTCTTCTCAGTGATCACTGAACCTGATTTCCTTCAATCCTCAACAAAACTGACAATGTTCTTCTTGAGGAACGGCCTGGCATTCACCAGTGTTTTCTTATTTGGGACTTGCTCAGTTTAGGAGGACAGTGGGATTCATCATCGTAAGAGCAGAGCTGTGAACAGTTCTGTGCTTTCGTATTTTTCTCAAGAACAAATTTAAGAAAAGATATTGATAAAGGAGGCCCAATCTTCTTTGGAGGGATATCACAGAATATCCACTTTTGGTGGCATGAAGAACCTTCAAATGAATGATTTTCTTTATATAAAAAACAAAATCTTCAAAACTTCAAAGCTTGAAAAGAATTTAAGCAATTTTAAGCCTGCAGTTCAGGACCTAGGGCTAGATATTACATTTGGTGTACTATATGTCCAAATATTTGTGGACACTCCTTCTAATGCTGACACATGTGCACCAAGGCACCCACACACACACACACAGCTTGTCTAGTTCCTGTAGAGAGGTATTGTCAACAGAATAGGATCAGATACTCTCTGGTTAAGATCAACATGAACCTGGCAATTGGCACAGTGCCTAATGCCAGGCATGGGCTACAGGGCTATATCATCTCTGGGATGATGGATGGTGGTGCTCCATCCAATATATTTGGAACGAGTTGGGGAGTTGAGGACAAGGTGGAGTGGTGACCATCAGGATGAATCCTTTTCTTTTAATACCCTAAAAATAATGAATGTGCAAGTGTCCCAATACTTCTGTCAATATAGCTTACATTGTTTGCTGTTGTGTTTCTGTCATCACGCTCACCTCCCGCATATCCACAAACACAACCATGGTATATCACTCCCCCCTCTAGCAGATGGAGATGCAAGGAGGAAGCATGAAATTTGTCACTCATACACGTGTATTTAAAAGACATGCTTTCTTTTAAGGGGCCGGTGGAAGGTGGTGCAGCTGACAAGAGGCTTCAAAGTCTGCGCTCTCTCTCTCTCTCTCTCTCTCTCTCTCTCTCTCTCTCTCTCTCTCTCTCTCTCTCCCTGATTTGCCGGCAGCACCCCAGCTAGAACAACACCTTGTTTTCTGTTTATTTGTGCTGCCCCATGTTTGTTAAATGCATGTTTGGATGGCTTCATGAAAACGCGTTGTCACCTCCCAGATAAACTTTGGCGGCTCTGTCTTTTTGAAACGCAGAGTAAAACATGCATTTGGATACAAAAGATACGCGAGGAGGAAAAAACAAGATGACTTAAGTGAGAGGAAACAAACAGGGTGAGAAAAAATAGAAAGAAAGAAAAAAAAGGGGTGCACCCTGGACCAGTCAGGGATGCAAATGATGCACCTGAAAGCCATCAGGTACGAGACTTGACAGAAAATAATGAGAAGCGCTGAATCTTTTATAAGGTTAACACTCACATTTCTCAGTCAGCTGTCACACAAGAAAGAATTTAGCGCATGCATGGAGGAGAAATAAACCTTCATCAGCTCATTAAAGCTGACAGGGGGCTCGGGACCGGCAGGACTAGCCGGCAGCGTGCCACCCCGTTTTGTGTCAGTAATTTGCAGCGGAGACATACCTACCATGAGAAAAAAAAGAGGGGTGGGGGTGGGGGGTGTGGGTGAGGGAGGAAGAAATTAGGATGGGAGCTTGAGAGAAAGAGAGAGAGAGAGAGAGAGAGAGAGAGAGAGACAGAGAGAGAGAAATATGGCAGGTAGTGCTGGTGCGAATGCTGAAGGATGGTGCTAGCAGTGGTTGGGCTGTGTGAGTGTGTGTATGCTGGGGGGTCGAAGGAGGGCCTTGGGGGAGGGTGGAAAGATCGTTGGCACGCCAGGAGTCTGATTCTGCTCTAATTGGAAGCATTGGGCATTGTCAACGGAGGATTTTCAGTCGCTCACTGACAGGTAGAGCCGTCAGGATGATAGCCCACTTGTCAGCGCAAAAGACCAATAAAAACAAACCACTTTTGATTTAATTGGAGGCCTAGCCATGGTAGGGTTGGGGCGGATGGTTGGAAAGATGTGGATTGCTTCGGGGAAAGGCTGTGTGTGTATATCGGTGTGTGTGTGTGTGTGTGTGTTTTTTTTAAAGGGACGTTTGAGGAGGGAATCATCATCTTGTGTAAAACCACTCAGAGCACTGGCTCACATCCTTGGACAGTACAGTGCAGGTGTGTGTGTGTGTATGTGTGTGTGGGTATGTGTGTATGTGGTCAGTCACTTCCCATGGTGCTGAGGTTACAGAAAATACTGGGTTTGATTTAGTCTCTGGAGGACTAGAGCTGGTTCACTACTCATCACTGGAATGTTTCTTCTCCAGCCCTCACACACACACACACACACACACACACACACACACACACTCCACACACACATACACATAGGGCCATGGAGATGGTGGTGATGTTTCTGTGACTTGGGCAAAGGAACAGCTGACATAGCCTGCTGACTTCTGCTGCACCGTGCACGCTCGTCATCTGATTGATTTAATCCACGGCCGTCACGTCTCATCTGCCCGGCTGAGAGAGCTCGTATGACACCTGTGAATATGATATCACACAATATTCATATTCATACAGAGGGACCTTCATGTTAACATGGATTGGGTCTAATTGGTGCATGATTTCCGATGAATGCAAGTGTGTTGAGAGGAATAGGCAGAGCTGGGGTGGGGTGGTGGTTTGATTGTGTAGCATGGGCAGGAAGTATAGCAGGTGTGGTGTTTTTTTCTTACAGCACTAATGAGACTCCTAAATCAGTCTTCATTTCCAGGTTCGCACATTGGCAAGACAATGCATTTCCAAAATGGTACATTTCTACCAGAGGACTCCAGAGGAAAGCATTCGAGAGGAAAACCTTTAATGAGACAAAGTCAGGAGTGCTGCCAGGGCCCCCCCATGGTAACTTAGTTAAAGTCTTGGCGTAGTTTTTGGCATAGTTTTTGACGTAGTCTTTGGCGTAGTCCTTGACGTAGACTTTGGCGTAGACTTTGGCGTAGACTTTGGTGCAGTCCTTGGCGTAGACTTTGGCGTAGACTTTGGCGTAGTCTTTGGTGTAGTCCTTGACGTAGACTTTGGCGTAGACTTTGGCGTAGACTTTGGCATAGACTTTGGCGTAGTCTTTGGCGTAGACTTTGGCATAGACTTTGGCATAGTCTTTGGCGTATTCCTGGGCGTAGACTTTGACGTAGTCTTTTACATAGTCCTTGGCGTAGTCTTTGGCGTAGACTTTGGCGTAGAATTTGGTGTAGTCCTTGGCATAGACTTTGGCGTAGTCTTTTGCATAGTCCTTGGCGTAGTCCTTGGCATAGTCTTTGGCGTAGACTTTGGCGTAGAATTTAGTGTAGTCCTTGACATAGACTTTGGCGTAGACTTTGGCGTAGTCTTTGGCATAGTCCTTGACGTAGACTTTGGCGTAGTCTTTGGCGTAGACTTTGGCATAGACTTTGGTGCAGTCCTTGGCGTAGACTTTGGCGTAGACTTTGGCGTAGTCTTTGGCATAGTCCTTGACGTAGACTTTGGCGTAGACTTTGGCGTAGACTTTGGCATAGACTTTGGCGTAGTCTTTGGCGTAGACTTTGGCATAGACTTTGGCATAGTCTTTGGCGTATTCCTGGGCGTAGACTTTGGCGTAGTCTTTGGCATAGTCCTTGGCATAGACTTTGGCGTAGTCTTTGGCGTAGACTTTGGCATAGACTTTGGCGTAGTCTTTTGCATAGTCCTTGGCGTAGTCCTTGGCATAGTCTTTGGCGTAGACTTTGGCGTAGAATTTGGTGTAGTCCTTGGCATAGACTTTGGCGTAGTCTTTTGCATAGTCCTTGGCGTAGTCCTTAGCGTAGACTTTGGCGTAGACTTTGGCGTAGTCTTTGGCTCATTATTTTAATCAATAATAATCATCATGTCGGCTCAGTTGTAGTGCTGCTCATTTTAGTCTCATTTTAACAGATAAAAGAGTGAACCCCAGGGCCACAGCACCATCGTTTTTAAACTGGGCCCCGGGGGCCCTCAAGGGTCCCTGACATATAGCCAGGGGGTCAATGGGCCAATATGAAATTTTATATGAACCAAAACAAATATGGTATGAGATGTTCTACAACACCTCCTGAGGTTGTGAAAAGTTTCTGGTCATTCTGAATGATTTCAGTAGGCCCACTCATAAAGACATGCTATAAAGTATAAGGTTTGGTGTTTCTAAACTGCAGAATTGCTCACAGCTCTGCTCTTATGATAATGGATTCCACTCTCCTCATAAACCGAACAAATCCCAAATAAGAAAACACTGGTGAATGTCAGAATCTTTGTAAAGAAAACTGTGAAGTACGTGTTGAATAATGTACTGCATGTTTGGACCTACACCTGAATAGCCCCAGGCATAAGAGAACAATATCTCCTCCCTGACCTCTGATCTCTCTCACCCTCTGTGCCCTTCTATGCCCATGTGCATCAATAGCCCAGTGGTTTATAATACTTGACAGGGTTCCTGGAAGACATCTGCTGAGAGTGGGGGTTAGGGCTGTGGAGAGGGGCCAACAGGGAGGCAGGGGAGAGGGCAGGGACGACACACACTGGCCATCCATCACCTGAGCGCCATAAAGACCATGACTGTAGGCACAGACTGGCACATCTGCAGCCTCTTCTCCTAAACTCCATTGAAAGGTGAATGCTTTCCTGTTCCCTAAGCAGACCCAGACATTGGCCTTATGTTTGGAATAGGAGGAGTCAATTTTCAAGGAAAACAATTCTGAAATTATTGACTCCTAAATGCATTCATTGGATTGTGACCTTATTGCATTTTCATGAGTAGGCCACACTTTGAGCTACAACTAAAGGACATGCTTTACACATGCATTTCTGGACAAGCTGAGAGAAACTTAACCTTCACTGAAAGTGAAAGTAGCACATGGACTGAGGTAGAGGTAGAGTAATATTACAGGATTTTCCACAAATATGACTTGGTTTACACAGCATTCTTGTGAGCGTTGTTCTGCCTACTTCACCAGAGTTACATAGTGCGGTTAGTAGCATGTCAAGCCTGGAGCAGCAAAGATAGAGATGCTATTCCCCCTTTTACAGGCCAGTGGAGCATCAATATGATTTTGAAGGTGCTATTGTAAATAAAAAATGCTACATAATGTTGCTTTAATTTTGGATGGTAACTAGATATGCTGAGTTTTCAGACTTGTACAATTGTTTGCTGCCTAAAAACGTACGCCATTCCCTCATATGGTCTAAGGCTTTTGCATAGGACTGTATGTCCGAATATGAATGCACACCAGCTCGTCCGAAACACCCTCCAAAATCAATGGTCAGACAAGATGCTCGAAATATACTCCACTGCTCAACAGCAGAAATGTTTGTAAAATTTTGGACTTTTCAGCACCTCACCAGTGCTTGGCACTGGATATGGTGACCACTAGCTCATGGACATAGATAATCTGGCTGCTCCAGAGCATCAGATTACATTGGCAATGCCCCTCAATGGAGATTATACAAGCTGTTTATGCTAAACCGAAATTACCTGAACTGAATTCCTCAATAAGATGGGATATGTGGACATGTTTGGTTGTACGGTATAAGTACAGTACATAAGATACGCATTAAGTCGAATTGGTGAATGACTGAATGTGTGTAAGGGTTAAGCGAGCTCAGATAAGATGCTGAAATGCTGTGTCTGCTTGCCTGGGGTGAAATGTCTGATGCTGTGTTTTTTGTGCAGTTGATGCTTGTTGTAAATATTCACAGACAATCCTGGGAAGTATTTGCTGATGTCTTTTGTGAAGTTTTCACCCAGTGTGATGTTAACGTCAGGTAATGACAGGTAAATGTCAGGCGCCTGTTAGATGCCAGCGGGGTACGTGTCTGTAAGTGTTTCTTGTTGATGACAGAATGAAGTAAAGAGAGCATCCAAAAATGCTCTCTTATCGGCTCACGGAAAATAGTCATATTTAGATTTCATCAACAGAGCGGATCTGTTCATTGCTAATTCGCTGCAGCGTTTGGCTCCTGGTCTTCTCAGGCAGCGGAAATGTAGGGTAGAGGCAGCGTGAGGGTGGGTATTTTATTAAGGGGTCACAGTTCAATGTTAACTGATGGTGCAGCCATTAGCCAGTGATGGGGGGTAGGTGGGCATCGCTTGGACTGGGGGTCCCACCCAGCTGCCACTGGGAGACACACACAAGCTGTTGGACAGAGACAAAGATAACCCCTATCTTCCAGCCCTTCAGGGGGGCAACAGAGTGGGCTGCACCCTATGCCTTGCCCCTCTGGCAGGGCATTTGGGAGAGTTCTGGCAAGCCATGGCTGACTTCAATGAATCATTACTTACAGTTATGAATCAGTTGGCCAGCAGTGAGTAGTTTGGAGGGAGGGGGTGACCTGGGCATGGAGGGAACTGAGAGAATGGCTTTGTCAGAAAATCGAAAGCAAAAGAAGACTAAAGCTTTTCCTTGATAAGATGTTTCTTGAAGGGCCTGTACCATACATTTGTATCATGCACATTACACCCCCACTTTTTCCAACCTGTGTTACTGTGCCTTGAGACTGATTCACAATATGGACAAAAGTATTGGGACACCTGCTTATTCATTGTTTTTTTTTAAAATTGAGGGTATTAGAAAGAGTTAGTTTTAGTGTTTACTGTCTTTACTGTCCAGAGAGTTCTTTCTGCTAGATTTTGGAGAAGCATTGCTGTGAGGATTTGATGATTGCATTCAGCAACAAAAGTGTTAGTGAGGTCAGGATGTTGGATGATCACCACCCCACCACTATTCCCAACTTCCTAACTTATCCCAAACGAATTAGATTAAGCACCATTCATCATTCCAGAGAACACAGTTAGTTCCACTGCTCCATGGCTCAATGCTGGGGGACTTAATACCCCTCTAGCCCACACCTGCAATTAGGTGCAATGCCAATTGGTTCATGTGTATCTGCTCCAGAGAGTCCCTTTCTATTGCTCTGGAATGACACATCTGTCTAACTGCTCGATCATCAAAAGATTGTGAGTTCAAATCTCACTGTTATTTAAATAAATGTATTAAATAAATCCATGCAATTATTCAATAATAATCCATAGGATGTATAAAGCCTTGGAAAATAAGGGGCTGATTGGGTTCCTCAGGAGCATGTTAACATTAGAGACAGGTGTTCGGATTAGTGCTGGAATTACACTTTTTAAGTTGGCAATTTTTTCGAACCTGGAGCACATCAGCAAATGTGAGCTTCTTCCCGGACACCTGAACATCTATGGCCACCTTGAAGTGGGCGGTGGTTAGTTGGGTCACAACCTGATGAGTAAAATGTATTTCAGTGCATAAAACTCTGATGACCATTCGATCATATTAGCTGTTACACACAGACACATGAAGACATCCTCCCATTTTCGTTTCTCCAGCACACACACATACACACCCAGAGCACCAATCATGCTCCTCAGCCGTCTCGTTTGAAGCCGACGTGCAGGTAATATGTGAAGTCAGAACATCTCAATTATCACACCTCCTGTCAGTGCTCAAACTGCCCCCCAACCTCCCCCCACCTGCCGTGACTTTTATTGCTTCATTAGTGCACGCCACATGGTATAGTGCCCACGCCCCCTCGCTCGCACTCACTAACACTGATCTGTATGCGCAAGAGGACAGAAACTGAGGCATACTCATACACTCACACACACCGTGCCTCGCCCACACAGGTACACTCACAAACGAAGATGCCAAAAAAAGGTTTCTCTGGAGTGATGCCAGAGAAGGACCACTTTGGTGGTTTGATGATTCTTTGAAAAACTGTCTTCAGGGAACCAAAATAGTGGTGTCCATTCTGAGACCCCCTTTTTTATCCCTTATTATCTCTTATTTACATCCCATTTTCACAGTTCAAGCTTTTACTGATACAAAAAGAATGATTAAATGGGTTCTGAGTGGTCCAGCGGCAATAAAGGCCCTGCCATTATGACCTGCTGGTTCGAATCCCAGGTCATGCTGCTTGCAATCAGCAGCCAGAGCCGAAGAGAGCAAGGCCACATGAAAAGTATGTAGATAGTTTGCTTCAGTGTAATGGTGGCTGGCATGGGCGTCTGCTGGGCAATGCTTCAGAGCTGGGTACCCGGCACTTTTCATCTGAGTGTGTTGGTTGCCCAGGGACATTGCACTGGCAGCAGTTCGAAAAGAGGTCAGTGCATGTGTCAGTCCTCATTCTTCCAGTGTGAGGAGAATTACAGGTGATGTACCCCTACCTTACCCTAACCATAACCTAAACTTACCCTTAACCTTCACTCTAAACTTCCATTAATCCATTTTTAGAAGCTCCATAACAGAGAAAAGCAGAATCCTGTGGCACTGCTGTTTTCTTAGTTCTTCTTTATGTACAGGCTCTGTTTGACCCTTGACCCACTCTGGTCCCAGAACACCGCAGCAATAGCTGCAATGGCTGCCCACTGCTCATACTGGGCATGGGTGCTCACAGTGACTGTGTGTGTTTCACTGCTGTGTATGTTTGTGTTTACTGCATGGATGGGTTAAAGGCAGAGGCCAAATTGTACCTGTGTCCGACACAAATGGTGAATATGGTTGTCTTGCCTATATGAGGCTGAATTTGTCAGATTAAACACCAACATAATTAGAAAAGACAGTAATAATATCTATCAATCATATTTTAATTTACAAAGGGTGGGACCAAGTGTGAGAGAAAAAACATCACTCCTGGATATATCACTGTAAATCCTGTTGCTAGGTGTGTGCCAAGACTGGCTAAAAATGCTAATTTACACTTATATATAATATACACTTGGAACTTAGTTATTAATTATTTTATATATATATATATATATATATATATATATATATATATATATATATATATATATATATATATATATATATATATATATATATATATATATATATATATATGTGTGTGTGTGTGTGTGTGTGTGTGTGTGTGTGTGTGTATTAGTAATGAATAAAATATATTATATTTTAAATCAATAAGCAAACAGACACGTAAATACATAAATAAATATTTAATAAATCATTTCCAAAATTTCACAATAAATGTTTTTATACATATTTAATAAATGTAATAATAAATGGGCCAGTTGAAATGCTCCAAAGTGACTTGGAATGACTTTTTCCTTACGTTTATGTTTTTCCTTCTCCTGT